>NC_092342.1:303273088-303578235 GCF_046630445.1 Rutidosis leptorrhynchoides
TAAATAAGCATAATTCCTTTATTTCATATTTAATTTCCTTTATTTCATATTTAATTGCACTTTTAATTATCGCACTTTTATTTATTGTCATTTTAATTATCGTACTTTTTAATTATCGAAATTTTATTTATCGCACTTTTATTTATCGCAATTTCATTATCGTTATTTACTTTACGCTTAAAATTAAGTTATATTTATTTTTAATATTTTACATTAGGTTTTAACTGCGACTAAAGTTTTAAAATCGACAAACCGGTCATTAAACGGTAAAACCTCCTTTTATAATAATAATACTACTTATATATATATATTTATACAAATATAGTTTTAAAAATATAGCGTTAAACTTGGCGAGTTCCCTGTGGACGAACCGGACTTACTAAAAACTACACTACTGTACGATTAGGTACACTGCCTATAAGTGTTGTAGCAAGGTTTAGGTATATCCACCCTATAAATAAATAAATAACTTGTGTAAAATTGTATCATATTTAATAGTATTTTGTTGTAAAAATATAACTATTTCGTATACACCTCTACGCACATCAAGCATTTTTGGCGCCGCTGCCAGGGAAACTAAAACGCCGAAAGCGCAACGCTATAAAAAAAGATTTTTTAAGTTCTTTGTATAAAAAAATATACGTTTTAAATATTAAAAATACAAAAATATAAAAAGAAAAACAATATATATATATATATATATTTAAGAGTTGTTCAAAAATATATAAAATTATAAAATATTTCTATTTCTATTTTTAGTTTGTAAAAATATAAGTTTTATTTAATTTATATAAATACTTTTTATAAATATTAAAACAAAAAATTAAAACAGAAAAATATATATATATATATATATATATATGTATGTATATATATATATATATATATATATATATATATATATATATATATATATATATATATATATATATATATATATATAAATCAATCGGCCCGGTACTGTTGAAGCCCAATTCCTGGCCGGGAAACTTAGCTCATGCGATCGCATGAGCCCAAAAGTAAACATCCATGCGACCGCCATTAAGTGCTTTTTCTTAAATTTTACTTTTTACAACTTTAAGTTTATTTTTTTATATTTTGAATCTTTTTATTTGTTTTAGCGTAATATTTGTATTTTTCGTTCGTAACTAGTTTTAAGATATAGTATTTGCCATAGTTATTTTTATTTCTAGATTTTTAGGCTTTGCCGTAAAATCCATTAAATGCTTTTTCTTTAGACTAAGAATTAAGTGCTTTAGAATTTTGCGACACCATTTTAAAATTTTAGTACATTTTTAAGTTATTGCCATTTGGGATATAGTATTTCTTTTAAGCTTTAATATCTTTAGACGCAACTTTTAATTTTTAGTTTTTAGACTTTTAAGTTTCGACGCGCTACGTTCTTTTTATTATTTTTCGACGTTTTTCGACGCACTCTTTTTCTTTCTTATTTTTTGCCGCTCTAGTTTTTAGGACTTAAATTTTTTTTTCTATTTCTTCTCTAAAATTTCTTTAAATTTCAACGAAAAATTATTTTAAATGGTTAAATTGATAGACATCCAAATTTTCTGTTTCGTAGTAATAGTTGGATTTGTTAGTGGCTGAGTTGTGAGCTTCCGATTTAAAGGGTTCTGGCTCCCTGCTGCATCTATTGGCTATTCGAAACGTGGGCAAAAGCAGAAAAGTCTATTAATTTGATAACTTATATAATTTTTATCTTTTATAACTAATAGGATATTCAGTGAATGCACCGAGCAAAACGTTCACCACCTTTTATACGTTCACCACCTGTAACTCGATCAAGACATCTAGCAAATATTGTCGCCGTTGATTTTTCTTTAGAATCGTCATCCCGTCAACCAAGTACTCCAATTCAAATTTCCGATAATCCATTTTTTGAACCCGACCTCACAATTGAGAATCCTGAGGATATTCAGGGACAATTCAGAGATCCTGAACCATTAATCTTTCCTCCGGAATCACCAATCATTCAAACGGAGATTGTCGAGGAACAACCCATTAAATCAGAATCCTCTAGTGATTCAGATTCAATAGATTCAATCATGGAAAATCTGGAACCTCTAAGTATGGAAGACCGAATGTGAGCTAAACGCACTGGCCAAGGTCACACAATTACTCAACCAGACATTAATGCGCCCGACTATGAAATCAAAGGACAAATCCTACACATGGTAACTAATCAATGCCAATTTAGTGGTGCACCGAAGGAAGATCCAAATGAACATCTTCGTACCTTTAATAGGATCTGTACACTTTTTAAAATAAGAGAAGTGGAGGATGAACAGATATATCTCATGTTATTTCCCTAGACTTTAAAGGGAGAAGCCAAAGATTGGTCAGAATCGTTACCTGAAGGGGCGATTGATACATGGGACATTTTAGTTGAAAAATTTCTTAAACAATTCTTTCCGGCATCTAAAGCCGTAAGACTTGAAGGAAAAATTGTTACGTTCACGCAAAAGCCAAATGAAACTCTATATGAGGCTTGGACAAGATTTAGAAAGTTATTAAGAGGATGTCCGCAACATGGTTTAGACACCTGTCAAATAGTACAAATATTCTACCAAGGATGCGACATCAGTACAAGAAAAGACATAGATATAGCAGCTGGTGGTTCCATTATGAAGAAAACAGCAACTGACGCTTACAAAATTATTGATAACACTGCATCCCACTCACATGAGTGGCATCAAGAAAAAGATATCATTAGATCATCTAAAGTAGCTAGAGCCGATTGATGTTATGCGAGGTGTATATGAAATAGCTTATATTTTACTAGGAAAAACTATTAAATACGATACAATTTTACACAAGATATTTATTTATTTATATAATGGATATACCTAAACCTTGCTACAACACTTATAGGCAGTGTACCTAATCGTACAGTAGTATAGTTTTTAGTAAGTCCGGTTCATTCCACAGGGAAATCTTTTAAACAAAGCTTAACGCTATATTAGTTTTAATTTATAAAAATACAAATATATATATATAAGTAATATTATTATTATAAAAGGGGGTTTTACCGTTTAATGACCGGTTTGTCAATTTTTTTAAAACTTTAGTCGCAGTTAAAACCTAATGTAAAATATTAAATAAATAAAAGACTTAATTTAAAGCGTAAAGTAAATAACGATAATGAAATTGCGATAAATAAAAGTGCGATAAAATAAACTTGCGATAATTAAAAAGTACGACAATTAAAAGTGCAATTAAATACAATGACAATAAATAAAAGTGCGATAATTAGAAGTGCAATTAAATATGAAAATAAAGGAAATATGCTTATTTAAACTTCCATAATCATGATGTTTAACGTGTTGATTTTAGTTTATTCCCATGGGTTAATTGTCCTTTGTCCTGGATTATTTAATATGTCCGTCTGGTTTTTGTCCATAACAGTCCATCAGTCATAAATATAAAGTGTGAGTCTCCTCGTCAAATTATCCTTATATCCGAAGTCAAATATTCCAAATAATTGGGAACTTAAACTGTAACAAGGTCTTAATACTTTGTTTAATAATTACACCAGGATATCGACTGCGTGTAACCCAAGGTTTTAATACTTTGTTATCAATTATGCCAAGTGTCCTTGTACATAATTTCACCCCTGTTTTAATAATTCCATAGACTATTAATCCATTCCCGTGTCCGATTAAATGAACGATTATTCGTACATATAAATATACCGCCCATCGTGTCCGATCGAGTGTATATGGTTATTTATAGGGACGTCCAATTGTAAATCTTTATATTAAAATTAACAAACTATCATTTAGTTAAACAAATATAAAGCCCATTAATAGCCCATAGTCTAATTTTCACACGTGTCGTTCTTTTGTCCAAACCCCAATTATGGTACAAAGCCCAATTACCCAATTTTAATATTTTTAGTCAAACATCACGATTACTTCGGCATTAAATAAGCATAATAATAACTTAGCTACGAGACATTAATGAAAATAACATAAACATAACTTACAGTGGGTGTTATTAGCGTAGTGGTACACGGACAGAGTTTCGACTTACAAAACCTTAAAACATTCGACTAATCGATCCTTATTATTATCACTAACTTAAAATTAAAATTACAAATTGAGATTACGATTTGGAGTGATACTTGATACATAAAAATGGGGAAAGAAAAATATATATAAAATATAAAAGGTATATCAAAACCGTCGAATTGCATGGGCTTTTATAGAATTCTATGCTCCGCGAGTGCGGTGGATTTTACTCTTCAGAGCTCCGCGAGTGCGGTGGATTTTACTCTTCAGAGCTCCGCGAGTGCGGAGCCCACAATTTCAGCTCACCAACCCAGGATCCTAAGCTGCCGACGGTTTTTATTATAAATATAATCTAAATATATAATTTATATAATTAATTATATATTATATTATATTTATATACATAATTAATTTATAATTTCCAATCCGTTGCGTCGTACGTTGAAAGCTGGTTCATGTCTCGGTTCCGGATTTTCGAATGTCCTTTCGTATAATTTAATATCTTGTACTTTTTGTTTTGCGGCTTGTACTCTTGTCATTTTTAAGCGTTCCTCATTAATAATTTGAACCACTTTGATTGTACTTTGTACTTTTGAGCTTTTTGGTCGTTTGCATCTTCAATTCGTCGAATCTGTCTTTTGTCTTCACCTTTTAATTTTTAAACAAATATTCCTTGCAAATAGGACAACTGCAACTAAAAGCTTGTCTTTCTTGAGGGATAATGCGATGAAATATATGTTAGTTTTTAGCATTATCAAATATTCCCACACTTGAGCGTTGCTTGTCCTCAAGCAATATAGTCTTGAATAAAAACATACTAGAATCACTTCTTTATTCTTCACACTTTGTACATCAGTGATTTTATTACGGTGGTATGAACAATGATAGTAACGTTGTGGTTTACAGTCCCACATGACTATAAAAATTTAGATCCGTTAGGAAATTGGATCTTTATGAAAACATTTGATCTTTTGAAAATTAAATCTAGCTTTTACCCTAGATAAATTTTCCGGAATAACCCTTCACCGGTGTTTGCAAATTGTTTTCGTGGGTTTGGTGAGTTTCAGATTTGAAAATTTTAGCTCAACACTTGCGGTTTTGTGTTACCCACTTGCTAACCTTGTATTAGGAAAGCAACACTTCCAGTATACTTGCTCCGTATATTACCTTTCGATAAACTACCATCCGGTTGTAAAGGAAAGCGTTGAACAAGCAACTGTTAAGGCAATGTCCCGTGACATGCTTTTAATTATGGTCTATAACGTGTCGGATGCAATTACTATCCTTGGTAGGAGCAATAGTAAAGCTCACCCTTATAATTTTCCGATTTGGCACAAGGTCCTGTCTTTGACCATACTATGCAACCACCGTTCTTACGGTTGACACCTGATTTAGTTCAGGTGACCTAATGAATTCCAGGTGAATTCCTAGGATTTTACGTTCAATGGTAATGAACGCATTAAAAATAGGGTTTTCAGAAAATAAATCGGTTTGTAATTTTGATCAAAATATTTTCTCGTTCAAGCTCGAGTTTAGATATCATTGAATTCCATGAGTTTGTAATTCTCAATGTTTAAGGTTAATCTCAAGGATTGAGTAATATCAGTCTTAAAAGCTGATTTTTGATCTTTAAGGACATTATCCTTTCTGGGGACCTGATTCATTAGTCTTATCCAGCTAATTTGCACGGCGTCCTCCCCATTTTACAAGACAGATCCTCTCATGGTTAGGATAAGTCTGACCACTTGGCGACCCTGTTTGATGCTGAGGTCCGTGGATTTCCTGCTGATTTTAGTGATGACTTTTCTAGATTTTTCGTCAACCTACAGCTGGTCTGGACGACAACTTCATGACCTAAATCAAAAAGCGCGTTTCTTTTTCGGAAGACTTTACTTCCTTTTAATGATGGAATTGATTCATCGTGTAGCTCCATCTTTCTTTCAAATATATTACAGTAAATCGGGTAAAACTGATTAGTTTAGTCTAAAGCAAAAGCATCTTCAGTTATTTGTACAAAAATATGTGATATATGTTCAAAATAACTTGATAAATTTTTCCACTCTTGGCTTTTATTTTCTTTTATTTGCCTTTTTATTGTCCTCTATTCCATTTTAAATAAATTCTAACATTTTAGTTTGTTTCTCAATTTATGTCCTTTCTGAGGTAACAATAATTTCGGTGTTAACACCTAGTTTTATCGTTCATAAATATATATAAACATGATTTTGAGTTCATTTAATTGAAAATTTTGAAAAATTTTACTAGAATTGGGTAGTCAGTATATAAGACTAGGGCTGTTCTTTATTATCAGAGAGCACTAGATTCTAATACAACTACTGCTTTACTAGTATTTTTAATGGTAACCAAGTGTTTAAATCAAAAATTTTTAAAATCCCGAAAGAATTTAACCTCTTCCCACACTTAAGATCTTGCAATGCCCTCATTTGCAAGAAATTAGTAACAATTTAAATTATTGAGGGTGATTAGCGTAGAAAAATGATTAAATTTTACTAAAGTTTCCAAACATATTGGCATTTGTTTTAAAAGTAAAGATTTTTGAGTTTTTTAATGTTTTTGGCATACTTTAAATCAATAAGATTAAAAATAATGATAATAAAATTTCTCATCCCTCCCTTGGGTAGAGCAATTTCAGTTCAACGACCTAGTCTTCAACTCACGACGAATTTTAAAAATCATATTTTTAACTTAGCGAAATAAAGTAAATTTTTGTTTTTAAATTCACACCAAACTTAAATTTAAAATGCATAAAATAAAAATTCATATTAAAAATTCACACCAAACTTAAATTATATTTTTGTTTTCATACAAATTTATATTAAAAATATTAATTTTTCAAATATTTACAATTTTAAATATATTGATTTTTAAAAAAAATTTAAAATATCAATTTAATATTTATATATTAATTTTAAAAACAAAGTAAAAATAAAATTAAAAATCTTTTTGGTCTTTTATCCCACTTTAATCAATCAAATATTATCAAAAATATACGCCCCTCTTTTCGGTAAAGTAATTTCGGTTTCATAACCTAATTTAACTCATGACGAATTTTTGAAATATTTTGGGTTGATTGATTAAAGATATTTATACCTTAAGAATAAACGGTAAATTTCGCAGTGATGTAATAAATTTTTGTATGATATCAATAATTTCGGTCGCAAGACCTAATTTTATCGAATACCAATTTAATACTTTATAGCGAACAAATTAGCGTTTATTATCAAAAGGTTAAAAAAATAAATAAATAAAAATTGTACATACTTACCTGTGAGAAAGATTTCTTAATGATATGCTCTAGCCCACTCATAAGATAGTCGGACTAATTGGTTTTCCATAGCTACATAGGTGTAACCTCGAGCATTCAACGTTTTTTCTTCTAAACATATGAACGGTCCATCTCTGCATAAAGTAACAAATTCGGTGTTTGAATAGGTTTGATTATTTGAACATTTACCTTCGTGTGACCATTTTCCGCATTTGTGACATCTTTCAAGGTGTCGTGCTCTTCTTTTTGCTGCGGATTTTGATTTTCCTTTACCAAATTGTAACTTATTATTTTTGCATCTGGATTCTTTTATTACTTCGTCCAATTTTTCTCTGATTACTGATACCAGCTCACTCGAAAGTGTGTCATTATTACGTTTAGTAATCAAAGCGTGTAGCATTAGACCATGGTTTAGTTCACAGGAAGTCTTCATCTCGTAAAACCTAAAAAAAATAAAAATTCAGAATGGGGGGAGAAGACTAGTTCTTTAGGGTCTGCTAGGAAAAGACCATTCGGGTTCCATTTTCGAGAACTACACGAAAACAGAAAATATAACTCTAACAGAAATACATATTATCCTTTAAAGACTTGATTCTCCCCACACTTAGTTAGCTGTGGTGTTGAAATTGTGATTAACTTCGTTGTCAACTTCCATCGAACTATCTATGTAATGTTTAACTCTGTGACCATTAACTTTAAATTCAATCCCATTTGAATTTATCAATTCTACTGTTCCGTACGGGAAAACTCTTTTGACTATGAATGGTCCAGACCATCTTGATTTCAATTTTCCAGGAAATAGCTTGAATCGTGAATTGAAAAGAAGAACTCTGTCTCCTTCTTTAAATTCTTTTGAACTTCTGATTCTTTTATCATGCCATTTCTTCGTTCTTTCTTTATAGATTAACGAATTTTCGTATGCTTCATGTCTTAATTCTTCTAATTCGTTTAATTGACTTAACGTAGACGTCCAGCTTCATGTAAATCAAGATTACATGTCTTCAAAGCCCAAAATGCTTTGTGTTCAATTTTTACTGGAAGATGACATGCTTTTCCGTAAACGAGTTTAAAAGGTGTGGTTCCAATTGGAGTTTTATAGGCTGTTCTAAAAGCCCAGAGTGCATCCTCCAATTTTATGGACCATTCCTTCGGATTTGATCCTACGGTTTTCTCTAGAATACGTTTTAAAGCTCAGTTGGTATTTTCAACTTGTTCACTTGTTTGTGGATGATATGCGGTGGAGATTTTATGAGTTACTCCATATCTTTTAAGAACTTTCTCAAGTTGGTTATTACAAAAATGAGTTCCCCGATCACTTATTAAAGCTTTCGGTGTTCCAAACCTTGCAAAAAGACGTTTTAAAAAGTTGACTACAACTCGTGCATCATTAGTTAGGAGAGCTTGTGCTTCCGCCCATTTAGATACATAATCAATGGCTACGAGAATGTAGAGATTATTATGAGATTTTGGAAATGGACCCATAAAGTCAATACCCCAAATGTCAAATACTTCACATACTTGAATGACATTTTGTGGCATTTCATCACGTTGACTTATTTTTCCGGCCCTTTGACATGCATCACAGGATTTGCAAAGAAGGTGTGCGTCTTTGTAAATTGTAGGCCAATAGAATCCAGCATCATAAATTTTTCTTACTGTGAGCTGAGGCCCATAATGCCCTCCTGTTGGTCCTGTGTGACAATGGTTTAAAATTTTACTAGCTTCATCTCCGAATACACATCGGCGTATTATTCCATTGGGACAACTTTTAAACAAATGTGGATCTTCCCAGAAATAGTGTTTTATATCACTAAAGAATTTCTTTCGTTTTTGGTACGACAATCCTTTTTCAAGGAATCCACATACTAAATAGTTTGCATAGTCTGCAAACCATGGAATTTCATTATAATCTATCTTCAATAGATATTCATCAGGAAAGTTGTCTTGTATGGCCGATTCATTTAGAACTTCTAATTCAGAATTTTCAAGACGAGAAAGATGATCAGCTGTGAGATTTTCTGCTCCCTTTTTATCTCAGATTTCAATATCGAACTCTTGTAAGAGTAAGATCCAACGAATTAATCTTGGTTTAGCATCTTGTTTCGAAAATAGGTATCTAAGAGCAGAATGGTCGGTATAGACCACCGTTTTAGCTAGAAAGAGATATGATCGAAATTTTTGAAAAGCAAAGACAATAGCAAGGAGTTCTTTTTCAGTAGTTGTGTAATTTGTTTGTGCTCCTTGTAACGTCTTACTAGCATAATATATAGGTTGAAATCGTTTTTCAATCCTTTGTCCTAAAACGGCTCCCATTGCAAAATCACTTGCATCGCACATAAGTTCAAACGGTAAATTCCAATTTGGTGTTATCATGATCGGCGCATTAGTGAGTTTTTCTTTAAGAATATTAAAAAATTTGATACATTCATCTGAAAAGATGAATGGAGCATCCTTTTCTAGGAGTTTATTCATAGGAGTGACAATTTTAGAAAAATCTTTTATGAAACGTCGGTAAAAACCGGCATGTCCTAGAAAACTCCTAACTCCTCTAACATTGGTGGGATGTGGAAGTTTAGCAATTACATCTACTTTAGCTCTATCCACTTCAATTCCTTCCTTTGAAATTTTATGTCCAAGAACGATGCCTTCTTTAACCATGAAATGGCATTTCTCCCAATTAAGAACTAGATTTGATTGTTCACATCTAATAAGCATTCGTTCAAGATTAACTAAACATGATTCAAAAGTATCACCGAAGACTGAAAAGTCATCCATGAAAACTTCCATGCATTCTTTTATCATGTCGTGAAAAACGCCATCATGCACCTTTGAAAGGTTGCAGGGGCGTTGCAAAGTCCAAATGGCATGCGTTTGCAAGCAAAAGTACCATAAGGGCATGTGAATGTGGTTTTCTCTTGATCCACGGGTGCTATTGCAATTTGAAAATATCCGGAAAAACCATCAAGAAAACAATAGTAACTATTTCCGGCTAATCTTTTCAACATTTGATCAATAAAAGGTAAGGGAAAGTGATCTTTTCTGGTGTCGTCATTTAATTTTCTTTAATCAATACAAACACGCCATCCTGTTACATTCCTAATAGGAATAAGCTCATTTTTCTCATTTGTGATGACAGTCATGCCACCCTTCTTAGGTACGCATTGAACTGGGCTTACCCATGGACTATCAGAAATTGGATAAATTAAACATGCATCTAGCAGTTTAATAATTTCTTTCTTAACAACATCTTGCATATTAGGATTTAGTCTTCATTGGCGTTGCACATACGTTTTATGACCTTCTTCCATAAGGATTTTATGTGTGCAATACGAAGGACTTATTCATTTAATATCATGAATCTTCCATGCAATAGCTGGTTTATGAGCTTTTAACACAGAAATAAGTTGAGATTTTTCATTTTTAGTAAGAGAAGACGATATTATTACAGGTAATTCAGATTCAACATGTAAATAAGCATATTCCAAATGGTTTGGAAGTGGTTTTAACTCTAATTTCGGTGGTTCTTCTATCGATGATTTATATCGATATATGTCTTCTTCTTTTATCATTTAAATTTCTTCTGTTGTTGGTTCATATCCATTAGCCACAAGTGTAGCTAACATTTCAGTTTCATCAATTGGTTCAGTACCTTCTCCTAAAGAACATTCTCCTGTTCCTTGTAATTCTGGAAATTCTTCTAACAATTCTGCATGTGAATCTATAGTTTGAATATAATAGCATGTATCATCTGCAGATTGCGGTTGTTGCATTGCTCTATCAACTGAAAAGGTAACACGCTCGTCCTCTATACTTAGGGTTAGTTTCTTACCAAACACGTCTATCATTGCTTTAGCCGTGTTTAAGAATGGTCTTCCTAATATGAGAGGAACTTGAAAATCTTCTTCCATGTCCAGAACAACAAAATCTACTGGAAATACTAAAGTACCAACTTTAACTAGCATGTTCTCCATTATCCCTCTAGGATATTTTATTGATCTATCGGCTAGTTGTATGCTTATTCTTGTTGGTTTCAATTCTCCAAGGTCTAGTTTAGCGTATAGTGAATACGATATTAGATTTATACTAGCACCTAAGTCTGCCAATGCTTCTATTGAACTTAGACTACCCAGAAAACATGGAATTGTGAAACTTCCTGGATCTGATAATTTTTCTGGTATCTTATTCAACAGCACCGCAGAACAATTAGCATTCATAGTAACAGCCGAGAGCTCTTCCATTTTCTTTCTATTTGTGATCAGATCTTTCAGAAATTTAGCATATCTAGGCATTCCTGAAATCACATCAATGAAAGGAAGATTTACATTTATCTGTTTAAACATATCCAAGAATTTGGATTGCTCGGCTTCAAGTCTCTCTTTTCTCATTTTACTCGGGTAAGGAAGTGGTGGTTGGTATGGTTTAACATAAGGTTTAGTCTTAACTGTGTTATCTTCATTAACATTTTTAACTACCGGTTCTTTTTCCTTATTTTGTTCAGGTTGTGGTTCTTGTTGAGTAGGAATAGCTTCATCAGAAATTACAGGTATTTCAGGTGGTTTAAGTGTAATGCCACTTCTTGTGGTAATGGCTTTAGCTGTTTCATTTCGGGGGTTAGCATTTGTATCACTAGGTAAACTTTCCGGTTTTCTTTCACCTATTAACCTTGCTAGGTTGCTCACTTCTTGTTCCAGATTTTGAATAGAAGCTTGTTGATTTCTAAATGCTTGAGTATTTTGTTCATTGGTTTGTTTCTGAGATGTGAAAAACTGTGTTTGAGATTCAACTAGCTTCGTCATCATATCTTCTAAATTCGGCTTTTTATCATCGGTTTGTGGTGGTTTATTTTTAAAATTAGGTCTTTGCTGATTATAAGTATTATTGGATACTTGTTGATTACTAGGACCTTGTTGGTTGTTGTATAGAACATTTCGGTTATAATTCTGGTTTTGATTATAAATTGGTCTTGGCGGTTGATAATTATTCTGATAATTATTTCCAGGCCTTTGGTTTATGTATGAAACATTCTCTCTTTGTTCCATTGTTAGTTCAATACTGAGACAATCTTTTGTCAAATGTGGTCCTCCACACTGCTCACAACTAATTCGTATTGAGTGAATATCTTTAGTCATCTTTTCCATTCTTCTCTCGACAGCATCTATCTTTGCGGAAATGGAATCTAAGTCATGGCTAGAATTGTCTCTAGCTGCTTTAGATGATCTAACGATATCTTTTTCTTGGTGCCACTCATGTGAGTGGGAAGCAGTGTTATCAATAATTTTATAAGCATCAGTTTCTGTTTTCTTCATAATGGAACCACCAGCTGCTATGTCTATGTCTTTCCTTGTAGTGATGTCGCATCCTTGGTAGAATATTTGTACTATTTGACAAGTGTCTAAACCATGTTGCGGACATCCTCTCAATAACTTTTCAAATCTTGTCCACGCCTCATATAGAGTTTCATTTGGCTTCTGTGTGAACGTAACAGTTTCTCCTTGAAGTCTTACGGCTTTAGATGCCGAAAAGAATTGTTTAAGAAATTTTTCAACTAAAACGTCCCATGTATCAATCGCCCCTTCAGGTAACGATTCCAACCAATCTTTGGCTTCTCCCTTTAAAGTCCAGGGAAATAACATGAGATATATCTGTTCATCCTCCACTTCTCGGATTTTAAATAGAGTGCAGATCCTATTAAAGGTACGAAGATGTTCATTTGGATCTTCCTTTGGCCACCACTAAATTGGCATTGATTAGTCACCATGTGTAGAATTTGTCCTTTGATTTCATAATCTGGCGCATTAATGTCAGGTTGAGTAATTGCGTGACCTTGGCCAGTGCGTTTAGCTCTCATTCGGTCTTCCATACTTAGAGGTTCCAGATTCTCCATGATTGAATTTGTTGAATCTGAATCACTAGAGGATTCTGATCTAATGGTTCGTTCCTCAACAATCTCCGTTTGAATGATTGGTGGTTCCGGAGGAAAGATTAATGGTTCAGGATCTCGGAATCGTCCCTGAATATTCTCCGGATTCTCAATTGTGAGGTCGGGTTCAAAAAATGGATTATCGGAAATTTGAATTGGAGTACTTGGTCGACTGGATGACGATTCTAAAGAAAAATTAACGGCGACAATATTTTCTAGATGTCTTGATCGAGTTACAGGTGGTGAACGTACAAAAGGTGTTGAACGTTTTGCTCGGTGCATTCACTGAATATCCTATTAGTTTTTAAAAAGAAAGAAAAATTATATAAGTTATCCAATTAATAGACTTTTCTGATTTTGCCCACGTTTCGAATAGCCAAAAGATGCAGCAGAGGGCAGGATTCGTTTGGTCTCAATATAATTGAGTACTGTTTGGCTCCAATAACCCGGTCCACGAACAAATCCAACTATTACTACGAACCAGAAAATTTTGATGTCTATCAATTTAACCACTTAAAATAATTTTTCGTTTGAAATTTAAAGAAATATTAGATAAGAAATAGAGAAAATTCTAAGTCCTAAAAACTAGAATGGCGAGAAATAAGAAAGAAAAAGAGCGCGTCGAAAAATGTCGAAAAAGAAAAAAAGGCGAAAAATAATAGGCGTCGAAAAATAAAAATAAGAAAGTAGCGCATCGAAACTTAAAAAGGAACTAAAAACTAAAAACGGTGTCGCAAAATTCTAAAGCACCTAGATCTTAGTCTAAAGAAAAAGCACTTAAGGGATTTTACGGCAAAGCCTAAAAATCTAGAAATAAAAATAACTATGGCAAATACTATATTTAAAACTAAGTACGAACGATAAAAAAAATACAAATTATGCTAAAACAAATAAAAAGATACAAAATATAAAAATAAACTTAAAGTTTATAAAATTATAATTTTTATAAAAATATTATTTTTATATTATTTATTTTATAAAAGTATTAATTTATATATTTATTTAAACTAATTAAACTTAAAAATACAAATTAATTAATAAAACTAAACTAAATAATAAAATACTAAAAACCTAATTAGGGTTTAATTATAATAAATAATAATACACCGTAATAAATACGAAACTAGGGTTGATCAGGCGTGTCAGGGTACCTCCGCGAGTGCGGATGAACCCAGTTCAAATACTCCGCGAGTCGCGGAGGGTTCAGTTTCAGCTGAGAAAGGTTCGATTTTTATGCAGGTTCGGATTTTTTTTTTATGTTTTGTTTTTTAATTTTCTGTTAAAAAATATTTTATAATATAACTAAAACTTATATTTTAAATAAAAATCACTTATGAGTATTTTATAACTAAAAATACCTTTTTTTAAAAAAAAAAAAAAGACTTAAAGATATATATATATTTTTTATGTTTTTATATTTTTGAAATTTAAAACTTATGTAAATATATTTCTACAAAAATAACGTAAAAACTACTTTTTTATAATAATAATAATAGCGTCTCGCTTCGGCGTTAAGTGTTGTTCCCCGGCAGCGGGGCCAAAAATAATTGATGTTATGCGAGGTGTATATGAAATAGCTTATATTTTAGTAGGAAAAACTATTAAATACGATACAATTTTACACAAGATATTTATTTATTTATAGAATGGATATACCTAAACCTTGCTACAACACTTATAGGCAGTGTACCTAATCGTACAGTAGTGTAGTTTTTAGTAAGTCCGGTTCGTTCCACAGGGAAATCTTTTAAACAAAGCTTAACGCTATATTAGTTTTAATTTATAAAAATACAAATATATATATAAGTAATATTATTATTATAAAAGGGGGTTTTTACCGTTTAATGACCGGTTTGTCGATTTTTTTAAAACTTTAGTCGCAGTTAAAACCTAATGTAAAATATTAAATAAATAAAAGACTTAATTTAAAGCGTAAAGTAAATAACGATAATGAAATTGCGATAAATAAAAGTGCGATAAAATAAACTTGCGATAATTAAAAAGTACGATAATTAAAAGTGCAATTAAATACAATGACAATAAATAAAAGTGCGATAATTAGAACTGCAATTAAATATGAAAATAAAGGAAATATGCTTATTTAAACTTCCATAATCATGATGTTTGACGTGTTGATTTTAGTTTATTCCCATGGGTTAATTGTCCTTTCTCCTGGATTATTTAATATGTCCGTCTGGTTTTTGTCCATAACAGTCCATCAGTCATAAATATAAAGTGCGAGTCTCCTCGTCAAATTATCCTTATATCCGAAGTCAAATATTCCAACTAATTGGGGACTTAAACTGTAACAAGGTCTTAATACTTTGTTTAATAATTACACCAGGATATCGACTGCGTGTAACCCAAGGTTTTAATACTTTGTTATCAATTATGCCAAGTGTCCATGTACATAATTTCACCCCTGTTTTAATAATTCCATAGACTATTAATCCATTCCCGTGTCCGGTTAAATGAACGATTATTCGTACATATAAATATCCCGCCCATCGTGTCCGATCGAGTGTATATGGTTATTTATAGGGACGTCCAATTGTAAATCTTTATATTAAAATTAACAAACTATCATTTAGTTAAACAAATATAAAGCCCATTAATAGCCCATAGTCTAATTTCCACAAGTGTCGTTCTTTTGTCCAAACCCCAATTATGGTACAAAGCCCAATTACCCAATTTTAATATTTGTAGTCAAACATCACGATTACTTCGGCATTAAATAAGCATAATAATAACTTAGCTACGAGACATTAATGAAAATAACATAAACATAACTTACAGTGGGTGTTATTAGCGTAGTGGTACACGGACAGAGTTTCGACTTACAAAACCTTAAAACATTCGACTAATCGATCCTTATTATTATCACTAACTTAAAATTAAAATTACAAATTGAGATTACGATTTGGAGTGATACTTGATACATAAAAATGGGGAAAGAAAAATATATATAAAATATAAAAGGTATATCAAAACCGTCGAATTGCATGGGCTTTTATAGAATTCTATGCTCCGCGAGTGCGGTGGATTTTACTCTTCAGAGCTCCACGAGTGCGGAGCCCACAATTTCAGCTCACCAACCCAGGATCCTAAGCTGCCGACGGTTTTTATTATAAATATAATATAAATATATAATTTATATAATTAATTATATATTATATTATATTTATATACATAATTAATTTATAATTTCCGATCCGTTGCGTCGTACGTTGAAAGCTGGTTCATGTCTCGATTCCGGATTTTCGAACGTCCTTTAGTATAATTTAATATCTTGTACTTTGCGTTTTGCGGCTTGTACTCTTGTCATTTTTAAGCGTTCCTCATTAATAATTTGAACCACTTTGATTGTAGTTTGTACTTTTGAGCTTTTTGGTCGTTTGCGTCTTCAATTCGTCGAATCTGTCTTTTGTCTTCACCTTTTAATTTTTAAACAAATATTCCTTGTAAATAGGATAACTGCAACTAAAAGCTTGTCTTTCTTGAGGGATAATGCGATGAAATATATGTTCATTTTTAGCATTATCACCGATTCTAGCCATGACTTTGATTCCATTTCTGCAAAGATAGATGCTGTCAAGAGACGAATGGAGAAGATGACTAAAGATATTCACTCAATACGAATTAGTTGTGAGCAGTGTGGAGGACCACATTTGACAAAAGATTGTCTCAGTATTGAACTAACAATGGAACAAAGAGAGAATGTTTCATACATAAACCAAAGACCTGAAAATAATTATCAGAATAATTATCAACCGCCAAGACCAATCTACAATCAAAATCAGAACTATAATCGAAATGTTCCATACAACAACCAACAAGGTCCTAGCAATCAACAAGTATCCAATAATACTTACAATCAGCAAAGACCTATTTTTCAAAATAAACCACCACAAACTGATGATAAAAAGTCAAATTTAGAAGATATGATGTCGAAGCTAGTTAAATCTCAAACTCAATTTTTCACATCTCAGAAACAAACCAATGAACAAAATGCTCAAGCATTTAGAAATCAACAAGCTTCGATTCAAAATTTGGAACAAGAAGTAAGTAACCTAGCAAGGTTAATAGGTGAAAGGAAACCGGGAAGTCTACCTAGTGATACAAATGCTAACCCCCGGAATGAAACAACTAAAGCCATTACCACAAGAAGTGGTATTACACTTAAACCACCTGAAATACCTGCAATTTCTGATGATTCTATTCCTACGACACAAGAACCACAGCCTGAGCAAGATAAGGAAACAGAACCGGTAGTTAAGAAGGTTAATGAAGATAACACAGTTAAGGCTAAACCTTATGTTAAACCATACCAATCACCACTTCCTTACCCTAGTAAAATGAGAAAAGAGAGACTTGAAGCCGAGAAATCCAAATTTTTGGATATGTTTAAACAGATAAATGTAAATCTTCCTTTCATTGATGTGATTTCAGGAATGCCTAGATATGCTAAATTTCTAAAAGATCTAATCACAAATAGAAAGAAAATGGAAGAACTCTCGGCTGTTACTATGAATGCTAATTGCTCTAGAGTACTATTGAATAAGATACCAGAAAAATTATCAGATCCAGGAAGTTTCACAATTCCATGTTTTCTGGGTAGTCTTAGTTCAATAGAAGCATTGGCAGACTTAGGTGCTAGTATAAATTTAATGTCGTATTCACTATACGCTAAACTAGACCTTGGAGAATTGAAACCAACACGAATAAGTATACAACTA
Source organism: Rutidosis leptorrhynchoides (assembly GCF_046630445.1). NCBI lineage: Eukaryota > Viridiplantae > Streptophyta > Magnoliopsida > Asterales > Asteraceae > Rutidosis > Rutidosis leptorrhynchoides. The sequence goes on from NC_092342.1 coordinate 303,291,059, forward strand.
GCAGATCGATCAGTAAAATATCCTAGAGGGATAATGGAGAACATGCTAGTTAAAGTTGGTACTTTAGTATTTCCAGTAGATTTTGTTATTCTGGACATGGAAGAAGATTCTCGAGTTTTTCTCATATTAGGAAGACCATTCTTAAACACGGCTAAAGCAATAATAGACGTGTTCGGTAAGAAACTGACCCTAAGTATAGAGGACGAGAGTGTTACCTTTTCAGTGGATAGAGTCATGCAACAACCGCAATCTGCAGATGATACATATTATTATATTCAAACTATAGATTCACATGCAGAATTATTAGAAGAATTTCCAGAATTACAAGGAACAGGAGAATGTTCTTTAGGAGAAGGAACTGAACCAATTGATGAAACTAAAATGTTAGCTACACTTATGGCTAATGGATATGAACCGACAACAGAAGAAATTCAAATGATAAAAGAAGAAGACAGATATCGATATAAATCATCGATAGAAGAACCACCGACATTAGAGTTAAAGCCACTTCCAAACCATTTGGAATATGCTTATTTACATGGTAAATCTGAATTACCTGCAATAATATCGTCTTCTCTTACTGAAAATGAAAAATCACAACTCATTTCTGTGCTAAAAGCTCATAAAACAGCTATTGCATGGAAGATTCATGATATTAAAGGAATAAGTCCTTCGTATTGCATACATAAAATCCTTATGGAAGAAGGTTATAAGACGTATGTGCAACGCCAATGAAGACTAAATCCGAATATGCAAGATGTTGTTAAGAAAGAAATTATTAAACTGCTTGATGCAGGTTTAATTTATCAAGTCTCTGATAGTCCATGGGTAAGCCCAGTTCAATGCGTACCTAAGAAGGGTGGCATGACTGTCATCACAAATGAGAAAAATGAGCTTATTCCTACTAGGACTGTAACAGGATGGTGTGTTTGTATTGATTATAGAAAATTAAATGACGCCACCAGAAAAGATCATTTACCCTTACCTTTCATTGATCAAATGTTGGAAAGATTAGCCGGAAACAGTTACTATTGTTTTCTTGATGGTTTTTTCGGATACTTTCAAATTTCAATAGCACCTGAGGACCAAGAGAAAACCACATTCACGTGCCCTTATGGTACTTTTGCTTATAAACGCATGCCATTTGGACTTTGCAACGCCCCTGCAACCTTTTAAAGGTGCATGATGGCGATTTTTCACGACATGATAGAAGAATGCATGGAAGTTTTCATGGATGACTTTTCAGTCTTCGGTGATACTTTTGAAACATGTCTAGTTAATCTTGAACGAATGCTTATTAGATGCGAACAATCAAATCTAGTACTTAATTGGGAGAAATGCCATTTCATGGTTAAAGAAGGCATCGTTCTTGGACATAAAATTTCAAAAGAAGGAATTAAAGTGGATAGAGCTAAAGTAGATGTGATTGCTAAACTTTCGCATCCCACAAATGTTAGAGGAGTTAGGAGTTTTTTAGGGCATGCCGGTTTTTACCGACGTTTCATAAAAGATTTTTCTAAAATTGCCACTCCTATGAATAAACTCCTAGAAAAGGATGCTCCACTCATCTTTTCAGATGAATGCATCAAATCTTTTAATATTCATAAAGAAAAACTTACTAATGCACCGATCATGATAACTCCAAATTGAAATCTACCGTTTGAACTAATGTGCGATGCAAGTGATTTTGCAATGGGAGCCGTTTTAGGACAAAGGATTGAAAAATGATTTCAACCTATTTATTATGCTAGTAAGACGTTACAAGGAGCACAAAAAAATTACACAACTACTGAAAAAGAACTCCTTTCAATTGTCTTTGCTTTTGACAAATTTCGTTCATATCTCGTTCTAGCAAAAACGGTGGTCTATACTGACCATTCTGCTCTTAGATACCTATTTTCAAAACAAGATGCTAAACCAAGATAAATCCGTTGGATCTTACTCTTACAAGAGTTCGATATTGAAATCAGAGACAAAAAGGGAGCATAAAATCTCGCAGCTGATCATCTTTCTCGTCTTGAAAATCCCGAATTAGAAGTTCTAAATGAATCGGCCATACAAGACAACTTTCCTGATGAATATCTATTGAAGATAAATTATAATGAAATTCCATGGTTTGCAGACTATGCAAATTACTTAGTATGTGGATTCCTTGAAAAAGGATTATCGTACCAAAAATGAAAGAAATTCTTTAGTGATATAAAACACTATTTCTGGGAAGATCCACATTTGTTTAAAAGTTATCCCGATGGAATAATACACCGATGTGTATTCGGAGATGAAGCTAGTAAAATCTTAAACCATTGTCACACAGGACTAACAGGAGGGCATTATGGTCCTCAGCTCACAGCAAGAAAAGTTTACGATGCTGGATTCTATTGGCCTACAATTTTCAAAGACGCACACCTTCTTTGCAAATCCTGTGATGCTTGTCAAAGGGCCGAAAAAATAAGTCAACGTGATGAAATACCACAAAATGTCATTTAAGTATGTGAAGTATTTGACATTTGGGGTATTGACTTTATGGGTCCATTTCCAAAATCTCATAATAATCTCTACATTCTCGTTGCCATTGATTATGTATCTAAATGGGCGGAAGCACAAGCTCTCCCAACTAACGATGCACGAGTTGTAGTCAACTTTTTAAAACGTCTTTTTGCAAGGTTTGGAACACCGAAAGCTTTAATAAGTGATCGGGGTACTCATTTTTGTAACAATCAACTTGAGAAAGTTCTCAAAAGATATGGAGTAACTCATAAAATCTCCACCGCTTATCATCCACAAACAAGTGGACAAGTTGAAAACACCAACCGAGCTTTAAAATGTATTCAAGAGAAAACCGTAGGATCAAATCCGAAGGAATGGTCCATTAAATTGGAGGATGCACTTTGGGCTTTTAGAACAGCCTACAAAACTCCAATTGGAACCACACCTTTTAAACTCATTTACGGGAAAGCATGTCACCTTCCAGTAGAAATTGAACACAAAACATTTTGGGCTTTGAAGACATGTAATCTTGATTTACATGAAGCTGGACGTCTACGATTAAGTCAACTAAACGAATTAGAAGAATTAAGACTTAAGGCATATGAAAATTCCTTAATCTATAAGGAAAGAACGAAGAAATGGCATGATAAAAGAATCAGAAGTTCAAAAGAATTTAAGGAATGAGACAGAGTTCTTCTTTTCAATTCACGATTCAAGCTATTTCCTGAAAAATTGAAATCAAGATGGTCTGGACCATTCTTAGTCAAAAGAGTTTTCCCATATGGAACAATAGAGTTAATAAATTCAAATGGGATTGAATTTAAAGTTAATGGTCACAGAGTTAAACATTACATACATGATCCGATGGAAATTGACAACGAAGTTAATCATAATTTCGACACCACAGCTAACTAAGTGTGGGGAGATTTGAATCTTTTTGAGAGTAATATGTATTTCTGTTAGAGTTAGATGTTCTGTTTTCGTGTAGTTCTCGAGAATGAAATCCGAATGGTCTTTCCCTAGCAGACCCTAAAGAACTAGTCTTCTCCCCATTCTGAATTTTTTTTTTTTTTTAGGTATTACAAAATGAAGAATTCCTTTGATCTGAACCATGGTCTAATGCTACATGCTATGATTACTAAACGTAATAATGACACACTTCCGAGTGAACTGGTATGTCACGACCCGGAAAATTTCGACTAATTTTAAACTAAACTCTCGATACGATTTAATATTCTTGACACGATAAGAGAAATCTGTTAGGTTGAGTCTCAAAATTTTTGAATTGTTTCATATATTCAATTGACCTTCGACCGTTCTCGATGATTCGCGAACAACTATTTGTAAATAGATACATATATATATATATATATATATATATATATATATATATACATGAATGTTAATTGTAAATATATTTATGTGATTTTAAAAAGATAAACGATGATCCATAATTAAGATATATAAAATTTGGGATCATTAAAAATAATTTTACTTTGAAGAGTTGAGCTTTAGTACTCCGTATATATTACTTGGAATTAAAAAATAAATTATAGACGAACCTTTTTGATCAGGTTTCAAACAGTTAATGAGTGAAATAATTAATTATATTTAATCTAAAAATTTGAGATTTCTAGGAACACTTTTATACGTTAACTGTTTAGCAATAGACACGACATGGATTCGAGCTAAAAGTGTCGGTACTAGAATTAAAATTTATGATGGCTAAACTGTGCCACTTGCACGTTTCTTTCACCAATTGTTATTTATATAATTATTAATTAGTATTATTTATTATATTATTAATTAGTAATTAGTAATATTAATTAAATTAATATAAGAGTTAAAAAGGACAGCTAACTGAAATTGTTTGTATTCCATCTACTTATTCATTTTTCTTCATTATACTGCTTATGATTTTGTCAAACGCTAACTCACCACAATTAACCTTGGTAAGTTAATAATGGTTACATTAACCAATCTCTTACTCCATATAAACCATCACAGATGATTCTTGTTTTTTTTTTTTTCGACAAACACCATTCTAAACAATTCCACAACCTTCAAACACCATCATATATCCAACATCTTACTTATTGTTATTTCAATTGATATCCCACAACAAATCACCATAACCATGAAACCTAGTTAATTTGCTGTTATGTGATGAAACCCATTAATTAGACTACATCTATTATTTAATATTCACCTTAAAAACACTTCGGCTAGTACTCGTCTTTCATTTGCACAGCTCAAACACCATTACAAGCCATCCATAATTACCTTGTGCGGACTACTGTTGAAGTGCACAAGACCACCACCTCGCCGGACACCATGAAGCCATGAACTACCGGAAAATACCACCAACCATCACCACTTTCTTCTCTCTCACTTCTCTCTCTCTTGTTTCTGGCCGAGAGCATCATAGGATACCAAACCAATACCTTCGATCAAGTGTTCGTGCTACATGCTATTGTTGATATGCGAAACAACCTCGCCCCATCATAACCGTTATTGTTTTTTTTTTTTTTCGTGAACTCTAAACCACCACCATCCTTGTATTTGTTTTCTCGGCAACCTTTTTTTTTCTTCTTGTTTCTGTTACTCGAACAATCCATAGAACCACCACCTCCATCCACTTCATTTTCACCACCGTACCATCAAAACGTTACCACCTTCAAACAACCCATCAAAATCGACACCACCTTAAAACCATATAATTGTTCCTTGCTCCTTTTGTTGCAATCGTATCACCAAAAACCGCCACCTCCAACACCAATCACCACTATTATTGGTACAACTAATTATTCTTGCTAACCATCGAAAACAGTCTCATCATTCGATCATTGTTCGAATACTGCCGCTGCAACTAACATGTGGATTTTTTTTTGTTCAAGCCAAATAAACCGAACCCATAAAACCCATTTATATAGCTTCCACTATTACGATATCTTTTTCTGTTTCTGTTCTGCTTCAACTTTTCTGTTTCGTTTAAATAGATGAGTTGATCAAGAAGTAATGCATTTTAGTTAGTGGACAAGTACTAAGTGGATCAACTACATATTACAATAAAACAAGTGGGAGTGGTGGCCGACATTTTGAGACATAAAGATAACATCTAATTATTTTTTTTTTTAAAGTCTAATGGGAGTGGTTACTTGTAAGTTGCATATGGCATCTTTCTAATTTTTTTTTAACCGAATCAAAGTATAAAGGGTGGCTATGGGCCGCAGGCCACTTACTTCAGTTGGGCTATGTTTGTTATTACTGTTGGGCCGAAGGTCTGGGCCAAACTATAGAGACGTGATCGAGCTGCTATATATATTATAGGTCCATAAAAATTAAATGGTGGTATATACTTGTTAATAGGTGAAGATAATTAGATAATGACTATGGTGATGCTCGTTACATATAGATGATGATATAGAAGATGATATAAGTGATGATTTAGATGGCGGTGTTATGATTTTAGATGATGATAATCGATAAGAATAACGATTAGAGGTTTTGATTAGAATGATACGGTAATGGAACCTAAGATGATATTGATAATGATGATGTTCAGAGAAGATCATAAACATGATGATTAGGATGTTATGATTAAGTGGTGATGAAGATTTAAGTTAATAATGAAATACGATGATGATGATAAATCGTTTCGTACGGGTTAAATAATTAACAACGCGAGTTAAAATCAGAAAAGCTATAGTAGAGCAGTGGTTAAGGAGTGTTTTGGGTTCGAGCTTGAACTGTGGCTATTCCTTTTAAAAGCTTATTTTGAAAGGTAGTCTTATTATTATTTTAAAATTATTATTATTATTATTATTATTATTCACTGTTATTAAAATTAATATTTTTATTAAAAAGTATTATTTTTATTAAAGTTATCATTTTATCATTTATACTAAAAGTATCATTTTTTTTAACTCTATTATTATTATTATTATTATTATTTTTATTTTAATATTATCATAATTTTAGCAAACAAACGATATAGATATATATACAAAAATATATTCAATACATATAATATAACAAAATTCATATTTTTATATATAAAATGAACATAAGAAACATATAGGTTATTAAAATAATGGTTGCAATTAATTAAAATAACATATAAATTATTATTATAACAAGTATAGTAATTAATATTAATATATATACTTGTTAGTATATGTGTTAATAAATATAATTGATATAGGTTCGTGAATCTGAGGTCAACCCTACACTTGTTTAATGACGTTATATGTATTTTTACTACAAAATACAGTATGGTGAGTTTCATTTGCTCCCTTTTTAATTGCTTTTGCAATATATATTTTTGGGCCGAGAATACATGCGCTGCTTTTATAAATGTTTACAAAATAGACACAAGTACTTAAAAATATATTCTACGTGGAGTTGTACCACTGGCATACTTCCCTGTAGCTTGGTAACTACTATTTACATGAGTATTGTAAACGCGAATCCTGTTGATAGATCTATCGGGCCTGACAACCCCAACCGGACTGGACGACCAGTATTCAATGGTTGCACAGTACTTCGTTTCGTGACTACACTTGGTACGGTGTAGTGAGATTTCATAATAAAGGGAATATGCGACGTTGATTAAATGTTAAGTATGGTTACCAAGTGCTCAACCACTTAGAATGCTTTACATACACTTGTGAGTGTATTATGTTTATGATTATGAAATCTTGTGGTCTATTAAAATATTAAAATGATTGTTATGATAAACCTATGAACTCACCAACCTTTTGGTTGACACTTTTAAGCATGTTTATTCTCAGGTACGAATTAAGTTTTTTGCTGTGCATTAGCTCATTTTAAGGACATTACTTGGAGTCGATCATCGCAATGGGACCAAATGTTGATGACTTCGTCCAGGAGGATTAGGACGGGCCGTTTCAGTTGGTATCAGAGCGGTGGTCTTAGCAAACCAGGTGTTGCATTAGTGTGTCTAACCAATAGTTGTTTAGATACATTAGTGGGTCTGGACTTCGACCGTGTCTGCATGTCAAAAGTTTTGCTATCATTTCGTGTCGAAAATCATCTACTTATCATCCTTAGGAAATTATCTGCTTATCATTCTTAGTCTAGACACTTCTTATTGCATTGATTGTATTAATAGTGTAGAGAGAAAATTCAGATCTTAGCGTATATGTTACTGTAGACTTTATCTGACACGTCTCCTTAATTTCCTCCGTAATCTACGGGATCATCTGTACTATACATAGATATTCTATGTAACTAGAATATCATCCGATACCCGAAAATCATTTCATAAAATCCTTTACCTAACCGTGCAAGATAAATTCCGCAACCAGTTCAAGTCCGTCGGATTCCGATAACTATTCCGATATGGATTTTCACTCAAACTCCGAAAGCAGTGTATCCGGAATGGATCAACCGATTAGCCATCATCTATTCTGGATGAATTGGGGATGGGTTCGTAGCCTCCTTAATCATTGGAGACAAGAAGAAGGTGATCCTTTTCAACCACCACATTGCCCTCTTGGCGAAGAAACTGAAGCACTTACCGGTGAACCTGTCCGAAACACTATTTTCTATCTCATTTCTAGAGTATCTCGTCACGATTATATACTATACCAAATTCTGGATCATATTTATCCACTCGTCCGAACCGACAATCATCCCGTTGTAATAGAAGAAGTCAACGAGCTTCGCGCTCGGGTAGTGGCTTTGGAGAATATGGTGCAAAGGTTACAAATACCAGCAGTAGCACCAGCAGCATAAACAGTACCACCATCAGTAACATCAACAGTACCACCACCATCCAGCAACAGCAATATCCGCATCTCACACCTCAAATTCACAATCTGTCCCACGAATATCAATATCATACGCACCATAGATACCAAGGAGTACCAACAACGACAACCGATGAAGTATTGATCCATAACTTCATTAATATTCTACGAAGAATATGTGGTTTCTAAAAGTTTTAGAGATTATTTATTCTAGCTCAAACCGAAAATTAAATGAGATTAATATTATATTAACTCATTAAATCCATGATTACATCTGAAGAGAATATATATGTAAGTATATTTTCATAAAGATTGTAATTAAAAATTCTTTCGTACAAACTGTTAATGGTGAAAATATTTTAACGGGTAGGTAATACCCTAGAAATATTTAGATTTCACATTAATAAGTTACACTGTACATTCTTTAAATCTGATTCAATAACTATTTACTATCCTACTTACATCCACAAAGGTACGAATTCGTTCACCGCAGAATAACCATTTTCATTCAATTTCATATTTGGATTTTGACCTATCAGAATCCAACAAGTGGCATAACGAAGAAAACATTGGACATGATAAAATTTGTTAGAAACAAACAAATTAATTATAAAGAATTTTGTTAAGAATCCACGCTAACTGTTCCTAGCTAACTGTTCCCAGCTAACTGTTAATTTTGTACTACATTTTAATTATCGCAATTTAAATTATCGCAATTTTATTTATCGTCATTTAATTTCTGTATTTATTTTACGCACTTTAAATAACGGGACACGTATACAAGGTTTCGACATATCATATTGACTCTTCTATATATTTATCTTGGAACAACCATATACACTCTATATGCAAATGACGGAGTTAGCTATACAGGGTTGAGGTTGATTTCAAAATATATATATAGTTTGAGTTGTGATCAATACTGAGACCGGTACACGGGTCACGATACGTATTAATTAATTCAAATATTATATATAAAACTATATATGAATCATTGGATTGTTAACTGTGGACTATCGACTGTGGACTAATAATATTGGACAATTAAAATGAATTAAAATATTGATTATAACATATGAAACTAAACAATTCTTCAAGTTTGCCACTTGATTTCATCTTAAAGCTCATTTGTATCTTGATGATTACAATCTGCGTTCAAATCTTTCATAAATTCTTGAAAACACCTTGATCGAGAGGATGAACCAGCCGTACTTCATCTACGGAAGAAAAGATTGATGCATATAGTTACGCACCTAAAAAACCCTCAGAAACTGAGTAAACGTTTAACACGTAGCTGTACTAATTCCTTTAGTGTTATTATTACCCAAAATGATTTGGTAATCCCTTTCAAAGTAGCAAATTTTGTCACAGCTCCAGCAAGTCAACTCCGACTTTTTATTCGAAATAACCTTATTATAACCTTGATATATATGCGTACTCTTTATTGTTACTGGAGAATCTTTTATATTCCACCATATTACCATCAGCGTTTAATCATCTAAAAACACAATTTTCCTGAAACCACCTCGGTTTGATAACCGATGACCCAGATCCGTTAACTTTGAAAATGCTGATGAAGCAGCATGTTGTATATGGTCTTAATGGCTAAAAGTTGATGATAAAGAAGGAAGTGTTAGGAACGCTCGATAGAAAATTTGGTACTGAAAATCGGATTGAGCACACCATGAAGGAGACCAAGGATAAATACAAGAACTAAACCCTATATTCAAAGAATCCAGGTAATTCTGGATCCGATGAAATCTTTAGAGAATATCTTGCTCCGAAGTCATGTTAAAATCTTGCGGAAAATTTTTCTTCATCAACCTCCGAACTTAGAAATTCCAAAATATCATCATAAATATCTTCGATATTTCTGAGGATATTTTCATAAATATTCTTGTCCGAAATTATCTACCTCTTTGTATTTATGTATTCCATTATATTGGAAACTTCTGTAAAATATAAGTATAAATTATGAATGAATTGTGGAGAAGTGTTGCGAATTGAAGCATGAGTTAGTATAATATAATGGCGCTTGGCCAACGTGATTATATTACAGTAAGTCATGCTAAATTTCTAATGGAACGTGATGATTCACAGATCCTACCATCATCATGTGCCGTGTTACACGATTCTTTCATTCTAATTAATCTCTAAGCATATCACAGAAATATTTATTTGATATTTCTGTTCTTCCGTAATTCCAACAGTTTGCTAATAAATCGTGCTATGTTATTTTCTTTCTGATTAGAAGATTTTCTTTAATTTCCATGAATTCCGAAAATTCACCATGACTACGTCAAAAGTTAAACCTCTATCTCGAACTTTTGTGATAGCTCCACTCATACGCATCAAGTAATCTAATTGTTTTATCCATATTACTCACTGATGATAAAACTCTAATTATCAACTCTTATTCGTCATGAAAACATTTTTAGTGTTAGCCAAGACGACCTCGATCAAATTTCGGGGACGAAATTTCTTTAACGGGTAGGTACTGTCACGACCCAGAAAATTTTGACTAATTTTAAACTAAACTCTCGATACGATTTAATATTCTTGACACGATAAGAGAAATCTGTTAGGTTGAGTCTCAAAATTTTTGAATTGTTTCATATATTCAATTGACCTTCGACCGTTCTCGATGATTCACGAACAACTATTTGTAAATAGATACATATATATATATATATATATATATATATATATATATATATATATATATATATACATGAATGTTAATTGTAAATATATTTATGTGATTTTAAAAAGATAAACGATGATCCATAATTAAGATATATAAAATTTGGGATCATTAAAAATAATTTTACTTTGAAGAGTTGAGCTTTAGTACTCCGTATATATTACTTGGAATTAAAAAATAAATTATAGACGAACCTTTTTGATCAGGTTTCAAGCAGTTAATGAGTGAAATAATTAATTATATTTAATCTAAAAATTTGAGATTTCTAGGAACACTTTTATACGTTAACTGTTTAGCAATAGACACGACATGGATTCGAGCTAAAAGTGTCGGTACTAGAATTAAAATTTATGATGGCTAAACTGTGCCACTTGCACGTTTCTTTCTCCAATTGTTATTTATATAATTATTAATTAGTATTATTTATTATATTATTAATTAGTAATTAGTAATATTAATTAAATTAATATAAGAGTTAAAAAGGACAGCTAACTGAAATTGTTTGTATTCCATCTACTTATTCATTTTTCTTCATTATACTGCTTATGATTTTGTCAAACGCTAACTCACCACAATTAACCTTGGTAAGTTAATAATGGTTACATTAACCAATCTCTTACTCCATATAAACCATCACAGATGATTCTTGTTTTTTTTTTGTCGACAAACACCATTCTAAACAATTCCACAACCTTCGAACACCATCATATATCTAACATCTTACTTATTGTTATTTCAATTGATATCCCACAACAAATCACCATAACCATGAAACCTAGTTAATTTGCTGTTATGTGATGAAACCCATTAATTAGACTACATCTATTATTTAATATTCACCTTAAAAACACTTCGGCTAGTACTCTTCTTTCGTTTGCACAGCTCAAACACCATTACAAGCCATCCATAATTAACTTGTGCGGACTACTGTTGAAGTGCACAAGACCACCACCTCGCCGGACACCATGAAGCCATGAACTACCGGAAAATACCACTAACCATCACCACTTTCTTCTCTCTCACTTCTCTCTCTCTTGTTTCTGGCCGAGAGCATCATAGGATACCAAACCAATACCTTCGATCAAGTGTTCGTGCTACATGCTATTGTTGATATGCGAAACAACCTCGCCCCATCATAACCGTTATTTTTTTTTTTTTTTTCGTGAACTCTAAACCACCACCATCCTTGTATTTGTTTTCTCGGCAACCTTTTTTTTTCTTCTTGTTTCTGTTACTCGAACAAGCCATAGAACCACCACCTCCATCCACTTCATTTTCACCACCATACCATCAAAACGTTACCACCTTCAAACAACCCATCAAAATCGACACCACCTTAAAACCATATAATTGTTCCTTGCTCCTTTTGTTGCAATCGTATCACCAAAAACCGCCACCTCCAATACCAATCACCACTATTATTGGTACAACTAATTATTCTTGCTAACCATCGAAAACAGTCTCATCATTCGATCATTGTTCGAACACTACTGCTGCAACTAACATGTGGATATTTTTTTTTTTGTTCAAGCCAAATAAACCGAACCCATAAAACCCATTTATATAGCTTCCACTATTACGATATCTTTTTCTGTTTCTGTTCTGCTTCAACTTTTCTGTTTCGTTTAAATAGATGAGTTGATCAAGAAGTAATGCATTTTAGTTAGTGGACAAGTACTAAGTGGATCAACTACATATTACAATAAAACAAGTGGGAGTGGTGGCCGACATTTTGAGACATAAAGATAACATCTAATTATTTTTTTTTAAAGTCTAATGGGAGTGGTTACTTGTAAGTTGCATATGGCATCTTTCTAATTTTTTTTTAACCGAATCAAAGTATAAAGGGTGGCTATGGGCCGCAGGCCACTTACTTCAGTTGGGCTATGTTTGTTATTACTGTTGGGCCGAAGGTCTGGGCCAAACTATAGAGACGTGATCGAGCTGCTATATATATTATAGGTCCATAAAAATTAAATGGTGGTATATACTTGTTAATAGGTGAAGATAATTAGATAATGACTATGGTGATGCTCGTTACATATAGATGATGATATAGAAGATGATATAAGTGATGATTTAGATGGCGGTGTTATGATTTTAGATGATGATAATCGATAAGAATAACGATTAGAGGTTTTGATTAGAATGATACGGTAATGGAACCTAAGATGATATTGATAATGATGATGTTCAGAGAAGATCATAAACATGATGATTAGGATGTTATGATTAAGTGGTGATGAAGATTTAAGTTAATAATGAAATATGATGATGATGATAAATCGTTTCGTACGGGTTAAATAATTAACAACGCGAGTTAAAATCAGAAAAGCTATAGTAGAGCAGTGGTTAAGGAGTGTTTTGGGTTCGAGCTTGAACTGTGGCTATTCCTTTTAAAAGCTTATTTTGAAAGGTAGTCTTATTATTATTTTAAAATTATTATTATTATTATTATTATTATTATTATTATTATTATTATTATTATTATTATTATTCACTGTTATTAAAATTAATATTTTTATTAAAAAGTATTATTTTTATTAAAGTTATCATTTTATCATTTATACTAAAAGTATCATTTTTTTTAACTCTATTATTATTATTATTATTATTTTTATTTTAATATTATCATAATTTTAGCAAACAAACGATATAGATATATATACAAAAATATATTCAATACATATAATATAACAAAATTCATATTTTTATATATAAAATGAACATAAGAAACATATAGGTTATTAAAATAATGGTTGCAATTAATTAAAATAACATATAAATTATTATTATAACAAGTATAGTAATTAATATTAATATATATACTTGTTTACTTGTTAGTATATGTGTTAATAAATATAATTGATATAGGTTCGTGAATCTGAGGTCAACCCTACACTTGTTTAATGACGTTATATGTATTTTTACTACAAAATACAGTATGGTGAGTTTCATTTGCTCCCTTTTTAATTGCTTTTGCAATATATATTTTTGGGCTGAGAATACATGCGCTGCTTTTATAAATGTTTACAAAATAGACACAAGTACTTAAAAATATATTCTACGTTGAGTTGTACCACTGGCATACTTCCCTGTAGCTTGGTAACTACTATTTACATGAGTATTGTAAACGCGAATCCTGTTGATAGATCTATCGGGCCTGACAACCCCAACCGGACTGGACGACCAGTATTCAACGGTTGCACAGTACTTCGTTTCGTGACTACACTTGGTACGGTGTAGTGAGATTTCATAATAAAGGGAATATGCGACGTTGATTAAATGTTAAGTATGGTTACCAAGTGCTCAACCACTTAGAATGCTTTACATACACTTGCGAGTGTATTATGTTTATGATTATGAAATCTTGTGGTCTATTAAAATATTGAAATGATTGTTATGATAAACCTATGAACTCACCAACCTTTTGGTTGACACTTTTAAGCATGTTTATTCTCAGGTACGAATTAAGTTTTCCGCTGTGCATTAGCTCATTTTAAGGACATTACTTGGAGTTGATCATCGCAATGGGACCAAATGTTGATGACTTCGTCCAGGAGGATTAGGACGGGCCGTTTCATGGTATCATTTATAAGAGACAAAATGGATGGAGTAAGAAAAGAACTCAGAAAAGATCATCATAAGATACATTTTGGTAAAGGAAAATCAAAATCCGCAACAAAAAGAAGAGCACGACACCTTGAAAGATGTTATAAATGCGGAAAATGGTCACACGAAGGTAAATGTTTAAATAATCAAACATATTCAAATTCCGAATTTGTTACTCTATGCAGAGAAGGACCGTTTATATGTTTAGAAGAAAAGATATTGAAGATTCAAGGTTATGCTTACGTAGCTATGGAAAATCAAATCACACGACTCTCCTATGAGTCGGCTAAAGCAGGTCTCTGAGAATTCTTTCTCACAGGTAAGTATGTACAGTTTTTATTTTTATTTTTATTGCTTTTAACCTTTTGATAATAAACGCTGAATCGTTCGCTATAAAGTATTAAATTGGTATTAAATAAAATTAGGTATGCGTAACCGAAATTATTGATATCATACAAAAATTTATTACATCACTGCGAAATTTACCGTTTATTCTTAAGGTATAAATATCTTTAATCAATCAACCTAAAATATTTCAAAAATTCGTCAGGAGTAAAACTAGGTAATATAGCCGAAATTACTTTACCGAAAAGAGGGGCGTATATTTTTGATAATATTTGATTGATTAAAGTGGGATAAAAGACCAAAAAGATTTTTAATTTTTAATTTTTACCATGTTTTTAAAATTAATATATAAATATTAAATTAATATTGTAAACTTTTTAAAATCAATATATTTAAGTTTGTAAATATTTGAAAATTTTATGTTTTTAATATAAGTTTGTATGTATAAAAACAAAATTATAATATAAATTTGGTGTGAATTTTTAAAATTTTAATAATATGAATTTTTAATTTTATGTATTTTAAATTTAAGTTTGGTGTGAATTTAAAAACAAAAATTTACTTTATTTCACTAAGATAAAAATATGATTTTTAAAATTCGTCGTGAGTTGAAAACTAGGTCGTTGAACCGAAATTGCTCTACCCAAGGGAGGGACAAGAACTTTTATTATCATTATTTTTAATCTTATTGAATTAAAGTATGCCAAAAACATTAAAAAAAAACCAAAAAATCTTTGCTTTTAAAACTGAGCTTTGAATTGACAAATTTTAAAATTTTGTCGAGGGATGGACTAGGACAACGATCCGAAACGCCCTCATCCTAAAAAGAAACAAAATTTTAAATTTAATTAATTATTTGTTTTAATAAGTTAAAGGTTTTATATATATAAAAAAAAAAAAAGGACCTCATGCGATCGCATGAGATTTACCCTGTAACCTCATGCGATCGCATGAGGCTGGAAAACTGGCCAGAAACATAAAGCTCAGCGAGCTGCTCTCTGTTACCACAATACACACACATATACACGAACCATCTCACCAATTCACCTCTAAAATCACCATTTTTTTCACCAAATTCAACTAAATTTCGTCCTACAATCATGCCTAAGTTCGGATTTTTCAACAAGAAGGTAAAAATTACACCCTAAACTCTTAAAATTCTTAATTTTTGTGATATTTACCAATATTTTACCTAATTTGATTTTGTTAATTTCTAGTGTAATTAGAGTTAAATTGTTAGTATATTATGCATGTATAACCTAGATTGATGCTATTTAACATGATTTGACGCCAAAAACTTCAAAATTTTTAGAAATCTAGGGTTTGTGTTCTTGAGCAATTTGGAGCTTTTTGATATAAACATGTTATGGCCGATTTTTGTCATGAATTATTGCTAAATTAAGTAGTGTAACATATTTAGGTAGCTAAATGATCCAAACTTTGATCCTAAACATGATTTTTAAGAATTAAAGTGGACTTTTTAGGTCAAAAATTCATGAACTTGATTAATTTGATATAATTGCCATTTGAGACTTTTTTTAATTGCTAGTAATGACTATTTTAACATGTTATTTGAATTAAATGCTTATGAACTTTGTATACATTTTCATATATGCTTATTTGAAAAAGTGTAGAATTGTAAAAATTGTGAAAATGTGTATAAGTTTAATTTTGATTGAACATGTTATTGTAATTGTTTCAAGTTGTTATCTTGCTAACACTAATGCATATTTGGATGCACAAATTTCGTGTTTAATGTGTTTTGCAGAAATATACTGAAACTGGAGGTGCATCATCATCATCTAGACAACCACAATCGGAACCTGAGCCAAAATTGCAATACGAGCCAGAACCCGAACACGAACCACAACAGGAACAACAACATCAGCCTGATCAACACGTACCTTATTATGATCCGCTACAATTTGTTGATGCCTTCATAGTATTTCCGATGCATCCGCCAGTAGAATACCCAACGATTCCTGAACACACGTTGCATCCTAATCTGAGATTCAATAGAAGCTGAGGAGATTACCCAACATATCAAAGTAACAAACTCAAACTGATACCCAAAAATGTAGAAGTGCCAAGGGTAATCGATTGGGAGCCTTTAGAAAGGGTCCAACTAGTTAACTCAGTTAGGGAGCATCTGATCCAAAGGGTAAAACATCGCATTTTCAAAGACTGGCATTAAGTTGAGCAAAAGCTACTAGTTTTGATGACAAAACGAAAAACAAATGTGATGTAACAACAAGACAGAATGAACAAATGATGTGCATCATTTATCATCCAGCAAACAAACACCAATATGTTTGAAAACTTTGGTAAAATTTAATCATTTTTCTACGCTAATCACCCTCAATAATTTAAAATTGTTACTGATTTCTTGCAAATGAGGGCATTGCAAGATCTTAAGTGTGGGAAGGGGTTAAATTATTTCGGATTTTTAAAATTTTTAACTTATACACTTGGTTACCATTAAAAATACTAGTAACGCAGTAGTTGTATTAGAATCTAGTGCTCTCTGATAATAAAGAACAGCCCTAGTCTTATATACTGACTACCCAATTCTAGTAAAAATTTTCAAAATTTTTCAAATAAATGAATTCAAAATCATGTTTATACATATTTATGAACGATAAAACTAGGTGTTAATACCGAAATTATTGTTACCTCGGAAAGGACATAAATTGAGAAACAAAACAAAATGTTAGAATTAATTTAAAATGGAATAGAGGACAATAAAAAGGAAAATAAAAGCCAAGTGTGGGAAAAATTTACCAAGTTATTTTGAACATATATCACATATTTGTGTACAAATAATTGAAGATACTTTTGTTTTGGACAAAATTAACTGTTTTACCCGGAAAACTGTAATATATTTGAAAGAAAGATGGATCTACACTATGAATCAATTCCATCATTAAAAGGTAGTAAAGTCTTCCGAAAAAGAAACGCGCTTCTTGATTTAGGTAAGGAAGTTGTCGTCCGGACCAGTTGTAGAGTCTACAAAAAACCTTGAAAAGTTTTCTCGAAAATCAGCTGGAAATCCACGGACCTCAGCATCAAACAGGGTCGCCAAGTGGTCAGACTTATCCTAACCATGAGAGGATCTGTCTCGTAAAATGGGGAGGGCACCGTGCAAATTAGCTTGATAAGACTAATGAATCAGATCCCCAGAAAGGATAATCTCCTTAAAAGATCAAAAATCAGCTTTTAAGACTGATATTACTCAATCCTTGAGATTGACCTTAAAGATTGAGAATTACAAACTCATGGAATTCGATGATATCTAAACTCGAGCTTGAACGAGAAAATATTTTGATCAAAATTACAAACCGATTTGTTTTCTGAAAACCCATTTTTAATGCGTTCATTACCATTGAACGTAAAATCCTAGGAATTCACCAAGAATTCATTAGGTCACCTGAACCAAATCGGGTATCAACCGTAAGAACGGTGGTTGCATAGCATGGTCGAAGACAGGACCTTGTGCCAGACCGGAAAAACCAAAGGGTGAGCTTTACTATTGCTCCTACAAAGGATAGTAATTGCATCCGACACGTTATAGACCATAATTATAAGCATGTCAGGGGACATTGCCTTAACAGTTGCTTGTTCAACGCTTTCCTTTACAACCGGACGGTAGTTTACCGAAAGGTAATATACGGAGCAAGTATAATGGACGTGTTGTTTTCCTAATACAAGGTTAGCAAGTGGGTGACACAAAACCGCAAGTTTTGAGCTAAAATTTTCAAATCTGAAACCCACCAATCCCACAAAAACAATTTACAAACACCGGTGAAGGGTTATTCCGGAAAACTTATCTAGGGTAAAAGCTAGATTTAATTTTCAAAAGATCAAATGTTTTCATAAAAGATCCAATTTCCTTAAGAATCTAAATTTTCATAGTCATGTGGGACTGTAAACCACAACGTTACTATCATTGTTTATACCGCCGTATAGAAATCACTGATGTACAAAGTGTGAAGAATAAAGAAGTGATTCTAGTATTATTTTTTTCAAGACTATATTGCTTGAGGACAAGCAACGCTCAAGTGTGGGAATATTTGATAATGCTAAAAACGAACATATATTTCATAGCATTATCCCTCAAGAAAGACAAGCTTTTAGTTGCAATTGTTCTATTTACAAGTAATATTCGTTTAAATAATAAAAGGTGAAGACAAAAGACAGATTCAACGAATTGAAGACGCAAACAACCAAAAAGCTCAAAAGTACAAAGTACAATCAAAGTGGATCAAATTATTGATAAGAAACGTCTCAAAATTACAAAAGTACAAGTCGCAAAACGCAAAATACAAGATATTAAATTGTACGCAAGGACGTTCGAAAATCTGGAACCGGGACCAGAGTCAACTCTCAACGCTCGACGCAACGGACTAAAAATTACAAGTCAACTATGCACATAAATATAATATAATATTTAAATAATTCTTAAAATTATTTATATATTATATTTATTTATTAAATCGTCGGCAAAGAAGCAAACAAAAGTACATGAGCTAGAAAAAGTGGTCATGCGATCGCATGGCCTGAAGGCCTAAATCCCATGCGATCGCATGGTGAATAGTTTCTGGTGACATCCTATAAATTTCACAGTTTTGGTTGATCTTACATATATCTTTTTCTCTATCTCTCTCACGTATATATATATATATATATATATATATATATATATATATTATAATTTTAATTTTAATTTTAATTTTAAATTCTAATAATAAGGGTATGTTAGCGAATGTTGTAAGGGTGTAAATCGAAATTCTGTCCGTGTAACGCTACGCTATTATTAATCATTGTAAGTTATGTTCAACCTTTTTAAATTAATGTCTCGTAGCTAAGTTATTATTATGCTTATTTAATGCCGAAGTAATCGTGATGTTGGGCTAAATATTAAAATTGGGTAATTGGGGTTTGGATAAAAGAATGACAATTGTGGAAATTAGACTATGGGCTATTAATGGGCTTTATATTAACTAAATGATACCTCGTTGATTTAATATATAGACTTATAATTCGACGTATTTATATATAACCACATACGCTTGACTGGGTACGGTGGGCGGGATATCTATAAATACCAATAATTGTTCATTTTATCGGACACGAGACTGGATTAATAGTTAATGGACTAGTTAAAACAGGTGTGGATTACATTCAAGGGTAATTGGTGTAATTGTTAACAAAGTATTATAACCTTGGTCTACACGCAGTCGATAACCTGGTGTATTCATTAAACAAAGTATTAAGACCTTGTTACAATTCGAATCCCCAATTAGTTGGAATATTTGACTTCGGGAATAAGAATAATTTGACGAAGACTTCCGCACTTTATGATTATGACTGATGGACTATTATGGACAAAATCGTATAGACATATCAAATAATCCAGGACAAAGGACAATTAACCTATGGGAATAAACTAAAATCAACACGTCAAACATCATGATTACGGAAGTTTAAATAAGCATAATTCCTTTATTTCATATTTAATTTCCTTTATTTCATATTTAATTGCACTTTTAATTATCGCACTTTTATTTATTGTCATTTTAATTATCGTACTTTTTAATTATCGCAATTTTATTTATCGCACTTTTATTTATCGCAATTTCATTATCGTTATTTACTTTACGCTTAAAATTAAGTTATATTTATTTTTAATATTTTACATTAGGTATTAACTGCGACTAAAGTTTTAAAATCGACAAACTGGTCATTAAACGGTAAAAACCCCCTTTTATAATAATAATAATACTACTTATATATATATTTATACAAATATAGCTTTAAAAATATAGCGTTAAACTTGGCGAGTTCCCTGTGGACGAACCGGACTTACTAAAAACTACACTACTGTACGACTAGGTACACTACCTATAAGTGTTGTAGCAAGGTTTAGGTATATCCACTCTATAAATAAATAAATAACTTGTGTAAAATTGTATCGTATTTAATAGTATTTTGTTGTAAAAATATAACTATTTCGTATACACCTCAAAGCACATCATGTACCTTGCGGTATCGAAGGAGGCTATTGTAGTGACCCGAACTTTTCCATGTTTATATATATTAATTGAGATTGATATTTACATGATTAAATGTTTCCAACATGTTAAGCAATCAAACTTGTTAAGACTTGATTAATTGAAATATGTTTCATATAGACAATTGACCACCCAAGTTGATCGGTGATTCACGAACGTTAAAACTTGTAAAAACTATATGATGACATATATATGGATATATATATATATATAGTTAACATGATACTATGATAAGAAAACATATCATAAAGTATATTAACAATGAACTACATATGTAAAAACAAGACTACTAACTTAATGATTTTTAAACGAGACATATATGTAACGATTATCGTTGTAAAGACATTTAATGTATATATATCATATTAAGAGATATTCATACATGATAATATCATGATAATATAATAATTTAAAATCTCATTTGATATTATAAACATTGGGTTAACAACATTTAACAAGATCGTTAACCTAAAGGTTTCAAAACAACACTTACATGTAACGACTAACGATGACTTAACGACTCAGTTAAAATGTATATACATGTAGTGTTTTAATATGTATTTATACACTTTTGAAAGACTTCAATACACTTATCAAAATACTTCTACTTAACAAAAATGCTTACAATTACATCCTCGTTCAGTTTCATCAACAATTCTACTCGTATGCACCCGTATTCGTACTCGTACAATACACAGCTTTTAGATGTATGTACTATTGGTATATACACTCCAATGATCAGCTCTTAGCAGCCCATGTGAGTCGCCTAACACATGTGGGAACCATCATTTGGCAACTAGCATGAAATATCTCATAAAATTACAAAAATATGAGTAATCATTCATGACTTATTTACATGAAAACAAAATTACATATCCTTTATATCTAATCCATACACCAACGACTAAAAACACCTACAAACACTTTCATTCTTCAATTTTATTCATCTAATTGATCTCTCTCAAGTTCTATCTTCAAGTTCTAAGTGTTCTTCATAAATTCCAAAAGTTCTAGTTTCATAAAATCAAGAATACTTTCAAGTTTGCTAGCTCACTTCCAATCTTGTAAGGTGATCATCCAACCTCAAGAAATCTTTGTTTCTTACAGTAGGTTATCATTCTAATACAAGGTAATAATCATATTCAAACTTTGGTTCAATTTCTATAACTATAACAATCTTATTTCAAGTGATGATCTTACTTGAACTTGTTTTCGTGTCATGATTCTACTTCAAGAACTTCGAGCCATCCAAGGATCCATTGAAGCTAGATCCATTTTTCTCTTTTCCAGTAGGTTTATCCAAGGAAATTAAGGTAGTAATGATGTTCATAACATCATTCGATTCATACATATAAAGCTATCTTATTCGAAGGTTTAAACTTGTAATCACTAGAACATAGTTTAGTTAATTCTAAACTTGTTCGCAAACAAAAGTTAATCCTTCTAACTTGACTTTTAAAATCAACTAAACACATGTTCTATATCTATATGATATGCTAACTTAATGATTTAAAACCTGGAAACACGAAAAACACCGTAAAACCGGATTTACGCCGTCGTAGTAACACCGCGGGCTGTTTTGGGTTAGTTAATTAAAAACTATGATAAACTTTGATTTAAAAGTTGTTATTCTGAGAAAATGATTTTTATTATGAACATGAAACTATATCCAAAAATTATGGTTAAACTCAAAGTGGAAGTATGTTTTCTAAAATGGTCATCTAGACGTCGTTCTTTCGACTGAAATGACTACCTTTACAAAAACGACTTGTAACTTATTTTTCCGACTATAAACCTATACTTTTTCTTTTTAGATTCATAAAATAGAGTTCAATATGAAACCATAGCAATTTGATTCACTCAAAACGGATTTAAAATGAAGAAGTTATGGGTAAAACAAGATTGGATAATTTTTCTCATTTTAGCTACGTGAAAATTGGTAACAAATCTATTCCAACCATAACTTAATCAACTTGTATTGTATATTATGTAATCTTGAGATACCATAGACACGTATACAATGTTTCGACCTATCATGTCGACACATCTATATATATTTCGGAACAACCATAGACACTCTATATGTGAATGTTGGAGTTAGCTATACAGGGTTGAGGTTGATTCCAAAATATATATAGTTTGAGTTGTGATCAATACTGAGATACGTATACACTGGGTCGTGGATTGATTCAAGATAATATTTATCGATTTATTTCTGTACATCTAACTGTGGACAACTAGTTATAGGTTACTAACGAGGACAGCTGACTTAATAAACTTAAAACATCAAAATATATTAAAAGTGTTGTAAATATATTTTGAACATACTTTAATATATATGTATATATTGTTATAGGTTCGTGAATCAACAGTGGCCAAGTCTTACTTCCCGACGAAGTAAAAATCTGTGAAAGTGAGTTATAGTCCCACTTTTAAAATCTAATATTTTTGGGATGAGAATACATGCAGGTTTTATAAATGATTTACAAAATAGACACAAGTACGTGAAACTACATTCTATGGTTGAATTATCGAAATCGAATATGCCCCTTTTTATTAAGTCTGGTAATCTAAGAATTAGGGAATAGACACCCTAATTGACGCGAATCCTAAAGATAGATCTATCGGGCCCAACAAGCCCCATCCAAAGTACCGGATGTTTTAGTACTTCGAAATTTATATCATATCCGAAGGGTGTCCCGGAATGATGGGGATATTCTTATATATGCATCTTGTTAATGTCGGTTACCAGGTGTTCACCATATGAATGATTTTTATCTCTATGTATGGGATGTGTATTGAAATATGAAATCTTGTGGTCTATTATTATGATTTGATATATATAGGTTAAACCTATAACTCACCAACATTTTTGTTGACGTTTTAAGCATGTTTATTCTCAGGTGATTATTAAGAGCTTCCGCTGTTGCATACTAAAATAAGGACAAGATTTGGAGTCCATGCTTGTATGATATTGTGTAAAAACTGCATTCAAGAAACTTATTTTGTTGTAACATATTTGTATTGTAAACCATTATGTAATGGTCGTGTGTAAACAGGATATTTTAGATTATTATTATTTGATAATCTACGTAAAGCTTTTTAAACCTTTATTGATGAAATAAAGGTTATGATTTGTTTTAAAATGAATGCACTCTTTGAAAAACGTCTCATATAGAGGTCAAAACCTCGCAACGAAATCAATTAATATGGAACGTTTTTAATCAATAAGAACGGGACATTTCAGTTGGTATCCGAGCGTTGGTCTTAGAGAACCAGAAAATTTGCATTAGTGTGTCTTATCGAGTTTGTTAGGATGCATTAGTGAGTCTGGACTTCGACCGTGTTTTCTTTAAAAATGATTGCTTAACATTTTTGTTGGAAACTATATATTTTTAACATATGAATATTATGTGATATATTAATCTCTTAACGTGTTTGATATTATGTGATAGATGTCTACCTCTAGAACAAGTCCCATTGACTCACCTAATAATAATGAAGAGTCAAATGTAAATTGGAATGATTTGTGGACTGATTCACAAGTTCCCGAAGAGGAACCGGAAGAAGAGTCGGAACCGGAAGAAGAATCGGAACCGGAAGAAGAATCGGAACCGGATGAAGAAATAGAACCGGTGGGGGAAATAATAAAACGGTTAAGTAAAAGAAAATCCTCAACCAACCGACCAAAGTTAATTATGGTCAATGGTGTTTCCGCC
Source organism: Rutidosis leptorrhynchoides (assembly GCF_046630445.1). Taxonomy (NCBI): domain Eukaryota; kingdom Viridiplantae; phylum Streptophyta; class Magnoliopsida; order Asterales; family Asteraceae; genus Rutidosis; species Rutidosis leptorrhynchoides. The sequence continues at coordinate 303,315,771 of NC_092342.1, forward strand.
AAGGAAGCAAAATATTGGGAGGATTACCAATTCTCCGATGAATCGGATTCCGACGAGAATTCCGATGATGTTATAGAAATTACCCCAACTGAATTTAAAAAGGCAAAAGAAAATAATAAGGGAAAGGGCATAAAAATAGAGAAATCTAATTCCAACCCCGATGAACTTTATATGTATCGTCAACCCCCGAAGTCCTTAAGTTGTAACAATGACCCGGGAACCTCTAAACCACCAGGTTTTTCTAAACCAATGTGGACAACGACGGCTCGTATTAGGGGAACATCATATATCCCTAGAAACTTGGCAAAACGAACCAAAACCGAAGAAGAAGAAACGAGCGAGTCGGAATAAGATAGTTGTATTCGTGTGGTGTAATATATGTAATATAGTGTTCTTATGCTTTATGATATATGTAAAAATTGCTTGTATTAATAAGTATTTTTTTTATGAAACTAACTCTTGTCTATTTTACAGTTTAAAAACACAAAATGGATAGACAACCCAATATTTTAAGAGACCTACCCGGAGACATGATTGATGAAATCTTGTCTAGAGTCGGCCAGAATTCTTCGGCACAACTATTTAAGGCGAGATCAGTTTGTAAGACATTCGAAGAACGTTCCAAGAATGTCTTGGTTTATAAGAGACTTTCGTTTGAAAGATGGGGGATATCACATTGGGAAACCCATAAGGTACGATGTGTTTACTTTGACGCATATATTGCGGGGAACCCAAATGCTATTTTACGCAACGGGTTAAGAAATTATTTTGACTCAATATATCCGAATATTGGACTTCGTGATTTAGAAAAAGCGGCTAACATGCAACATAAAGAAGCATGTTATGCTTACGGATTAGTAATGTTCGCTTCTCACCAAAGTGAGAACAAGAACATCGGGCTACAACTATTAAACAAAACGTTTCCACAAGTGACGGAGTCGGTAATTGGGGTAAGAAATGAGGTTTTTAGATTATTACGGGACTGTTGGACATTACGTAACCCTCGTCCCTTTGATGACGTTACAACACGCTGTCTTATCAACGGCCATAACGGTTATGTTGCACAAGACCAAGGATGGGAAGTAGTCCTAGTAAAACCAGAATGCATGACTTGTTTCTGGACGTATGAATTACGTGTCTTTATTGCCTTTGCCGAACGACTTGTGTACTAGCTAGAATTGTCTTCACAACTATCTTGTATCAAAGTTATTGTGTGCTATATTTCATGCTTTATGAAAAATAAGCGGTATTGTAAGTTTGTAAAATATTGTATAAAAGTTTGAACGCGAAATATTATTACAATCAGTTTTTCATATAGAATTGTAGTAGTTGAATTGTATATTAGCTACTAAGTATGAACTTAACGGGTAGGTACTACCCGAATTTAAACTTATAAAACGCTAATATGAAGAAAAAGCTTTTATAAATGAGTTCATATTATGCTACGAAATACTACTAACTACTCTTAATATTCTGTATGATTAACTTGTTCCATTTAACTATTTTGAATGAAATGGCACCGACTACTCGACACACCGTGAATATGAATGAAGAGGAATTCCGTACTTTTCTAGCTTCAAACATAGCCGCAGTACAGGCTGCGCTACATACCAACAATAACCTTGGATCTAGCAGTACAGGAAATCGTGTAGGATGCACCTACAAAGAATTCACTGCCTGCAAACCTTTGGAATTTGATGGAACCGAAGGACCGATCGGATTGAAACGGTGGACCGAGAAGGTTGAATCGGTGTTTGCCATAAGTAAGTGTACTGAAGAGGACAAAGTGAAGTACGCTACGCATACCTTCACAGGTTCTGCGTTAACATGGTGGAATACCTATCTAGAGCAAGTGGGACAAGATGATGCGTACGCACTACCGTGGTCAGCATTCAAGCACTTGCTGAACGAGAAGTACCGTCCCAGAACCGAGGTCAATAAGCTCAAGACAGAACTTAGAGGGTTACGAACCCAAGGATTTGATATTACCACGTACGAAAGACGATTCACAGAATTGTGCCTATTGTGTCCAGGAGCATTCGAAGATGAGGAAGAGAAGATCGACGCGTTTGTGAAAGGATTACCGGAAAGAATCCAAGAAGATATAAGTTCACACGAGCCCGCCTCCATACAAAAGGCATGTAGAATGGCTCACAAACTAGTGAACCAGATTGAAGAAAGAATTAAAGAACAGACTGCTGAAGAGGCCAATGTGAAGCAAGTCAAAAGAAAGTGGGAGGAAAACGGTGATAAGAATCACCAATACAACAACAACAGCAATTACAACAATAATCGCAACAATTATCCCAACAATCGCAACATCAATCGCAACTACAACAAACGGCCCAACAACAACAACAACAACAACAACAACAACAACAGCAACTACAACAATCATCCCAACAACAATAATAACCGCAACAACAACAACAATCAGAAGCAGCTATGCCAAAGGTGTGAAAAGAATCACTCGGGGTTCTGCACCAAATTTTGCAACAAGTGTAAAAGAAATGGTCATAGCGCGGCGAAGTGTGAGGTCTACGGACCAGGGGTTAATAGAACGAAAGGAACAAATGGTGTCGGAACGAGTAATGGCGGAGCAAGTAGTGTCGGAGCAAGTTATGCCAATGTAGTTTGTTATAAATGTGGAAAACCAGGCCACATTATTAGAAATTGCCCGAACCAGGAGAACACGAATGGACAAGGCCGTGGAAGAGTTTTCAATATTAATGCGGTAGAGGCACAGGAAGACCCGGAGCTTGTTACGGGTACGTTTCTTATTGACAATAAATCTGCTTACGTTTTATTTGATTCGGGTGCGGATAGAAGCTATATGAGTAGAGATTTTTGTGCTAAATTAAGTTGTCCATTGACGCCTTTGGATAGTAAATTTTTACTCGAATTAGCAAATGGTAAATTAATTTCAGCAGATAATATATGTCGGAATCGAGAAATTAAACTGGTTAGCGAAACATTTAAGATTGATTTGATACCAGTAGAGTTAGGGAGTTTTGATGTGATAATCGGTATGGACTGGTTGAAAGAAGTGAAAGCGGAGATCGTTTGTTACAAAAATGCAATTCGCATTATACGAGAAAAAGGAAAATCCTTAATGGTGTACGGAGAAAAGGGCAACACGAAGCTACATCTTATTAGTAATTTGAAGGCACAAAAACTAATAAGAAAAGGTTGCTATGCTGTTCTAGCACACGTCGAGAAAGTACAAACTGAAGAAAAGAGCATCAATGATGTTCCCATTGCAAAAGAATTTCCCGATGTATTTCCGAAAGAATTACCGGGATTACCCCCACATCGATCCGTTGAATTTCAAATAGACCTTGTACCAGGAGCTGCACCAATAGCTCGTGCTCCTTACAGACTCGCACCCAGCGAGATGAAAGAACTGCAAAGCCAATTACAAGAACTTTTAGAGCGTGGTTTCATTCGACCAAGCACATCACCGTGGGGAGCTCCTGTTTTGTTTGTCAAGAAGAAAGATGGTACATTCAGGTTGTGTATCGACTACCGAGAGTTGAACAAACTTACCATCAAGAACCGCTACCCACTACCGAGAATCGACGACTTATTTGATCAACTACAAGGCTCGTCTGTTTATTCAAAGATTGACTTACGTTCCGGGTATCATCAAATGCGGGTGAAAGAAGATGATATTCCAAAGACTGCTTTCAGAACACGTTACGGTCATTACGAGTTTATGGTCATGCCGTTTGGTTTAACTAATGCACCAGCTGTGTTCATGGACCTTATGAACCGAGTGTGTGGACCATACCTTGACAAGTTTGTCATTGTTTTCATTGATGACATACTTATTTACTCAAAGAATGACCAAGAACGCGGTGAACATTTGAGAAAGGTGTTAGAAGTATTGAGGAAGGAAGAATTGTACGCTAAGTTTTCAAAGTGTGCATTTTGGTTGGAAGAAGTTCAATTCCTCGGTCACATAGTGAACAAAGAAGGTATTAAGGTGGATCCGGCAAAGATAGAAACTGTTGAAAAGTGGGAAACCCCGAAAACTCCGAAACACATACGCCAGTTTTTAGGACTAGCTGGTTACTACAGAAGGTTCATCCAAGACTTTTCCAGAATAGCAAAACCCTTGACTGCATTAACGCATAAAGGGAAGAAATTTGAATGGAATGATGAACAAGAGAAAGTGTTTCAGTTATTGAAGAAAAAGCTAACTACGGCACCTATATTGTCATTGCCTGAAGGGAATGATGATTTTGTGATTTATTGTGACGCATCAAAGCAAGGTCTCGGTTGTGTATTAATGCAACGAACGAAGGTGATTGCTTATGCGTCTAGACAATTGAAGATTCACGAACAAAATTATACGACGCATGATTTGGAATTAGGAGCGGTTGTTTTTGCATTAAAGACTTGGAGGCACTACTTATATGGGGTCAAAAGTATTATATATACCGACCACAAAAGTCTTCAACACATATTTAATCAGAAACAACTGAATATGAGGCAGCGTAGGTGGATTGAATTATTGAATGATTACGACTTTGAGATTCGTTACCACCCGGGGAAGGCAAATGTGGTAGCCGATGCCTTGAGTAGGAAGGACAGAGAACCCATTCGAGTAAAATCTATGAATATAATGATTCATAATAACCTTACTACTCAAATAAAGGAGGCGCAACAAGGAGTTTTAAAAGAGGGAAATTTAAAGGATGAAATACCCAAAGGATCGGAGAAGCATCTTAATATTCGGGAAGACGGAACCCGGTATAGGGCTGAAAGGATTTGGGTACCAAAATTTGGAGATATGAGAGAAATGGTACTTAGAGAAGCTCATAAAACCAGATACTCAATACATCCTGGAACGGGGAAGATGTACAAGGATCTCAAGAAACATTTTTGGTGGCCGGGTATGAAAGCCGATGTTGCTAAATACGTAGGAGAATGTTTGACGTGTTCTAAGGTCAAAGCTGAGCATCAGAAACCATCAGGTCTACTTCAACAACCCGAAATCCCAGAATGGAAATGGGAAAACATTACCATGGATTTCATCACTAAATTGCCAAGGACTGCAAGTGGTTTTGATACTATTTGGGTAATAGTTGATCGTCTCACCAAATCAGCACACTTCCAGCCAATAAGAGAAGATGACAAGATGGAGAAGTTAGCACGACTGTATTTGAAGGAAGTCGTCTCCAGACATGGAATACCAATCTCTATTATCTCTGATAGGGATGACAGATTTATTTCAAGATTCTGGCAGACATTACAGCAAGCATTAGGAACTCGTCTAGACATGAGTACTGCCTATCATCCACAAACTGATGGGCAGAGCGAAAGGACGATACAAACGCTTGAAGACATGCTACGAGCATGTGTTATTGATTTCGGAAACAGTTGGGATCGACATCTACCGTTAGCAGAATTTTCCTACAACAACAGCTACCATTCAAGCATTGAGATGGCGCCGTTTGAAGCACTTTATGGTAGAAAGTGCAGGTCTCCGATTTGTTGGAGTGAAGTGGGGGATAGACAGATTACGGGTCCGGAGATTATACAAGAAACTACCGAGAAGATCATCCAAATTCAACAACGGTTGAAAACCGCCCAAAGTCGACAAAAGAGCTACGCTGACATTAAAAGAAAAGATATAGAATTTGAAATTGGAGAGATGGTCATGCTTAAAGTTGCACCTTGGAAAGGCGTTGTTCGATTTGGTAAACGAGGGAAATTAAATCCAAGGTATATTGGACCATTCAAGATTATTGATCGTGTCGGACCAGTAGCTTACCGACTAGAGTTACCTCAACAACTCGCGGCTGTACATAACACTTTCCACGTCTCGAATTTAAAGAAATGTTTTGCTAAAGAAGATCTCACTATTCCGTTAGATGAAATCCAAATCAACGAAAAACTTCAATTCATCGAAGAACCCGTCGAAATAATGGATCGTGAGGTTAAAAGACTTAAGCAAAACAAGATACCAATTGTTAAGGTTCGATGGAATGCTCGTAGAGGACCCGAGTTCACCTGGGAGCATGAAGATCAGATGAAGAAGAAATACCCGCATCTATTTCCAGAAGATTCGTCAACACCTTCAACAGCTTAAAATTTCGGGACGAAATTTATTTAACGGGTAGGTACTGTAGTGACCCGAACTTTTCCATGTTTATATATATTAATTGAGATTGATATTTACATGATTAAATGTTTCCAACATGTTAAGCAATCAAACTTGTTAAGACTTGATTAATTGAAATATGTTTCATATAGACAATTGACCACCCAAGTTGATCGGTGATTCACGAACGTTAAAACTTGTAAAAACTATATGATGACATATATATGGATATATATATATATAGTTAACATGATACTATGATAAGAAAACATATCATAAAGTATATTAACAATGAACTACATATGTAAAAACAAGACTACTAACTTAATGATTTTTAAACGAGACATATATGTAACGATTATCGTTGTAAAGACATTTAATGTATATATATCATATTAAGAGATATTCATACATGATAATATCATGATAATATAATAATTTAAAATCTCATTTGATATTATAAACATTGGGTTAACAACATTTAACAAGATCGTTAACCTAAAGGTTTCAAAACAACACTTACATGTAACGACTAACGATGACTTAACGACTCAGTTAAAATGTATATACATGTAGTGTTTTAATATGTATTTATACACTTTTGAAAGACTTCAATACACTTATCAAAATACTTCTACTTAACAAAAATGCTTACAATTACATCCTCGTTCAGTTTCATCAACAATTCTACTCGTATGCACCCGTATTCGTACTCGTACAATACACAGCTTTTAGATGTATGTACTATTGGTATATACACTCCAATGATCAGCTCTTAGCAGCCCATGTGAGTCACCTAACACATGTGGGAACCATCATTTGGCAACTAGCATGAAATATCTCATAAAATTACAAAAATATGAGTAATCATTCATGACTTATTTACATGAAAACAAAATTACATATCCTTTATATCTAATCCATACACCAACGACCAAAAACACCTACAAACACTTTCATTCTTCAATTTTATTCATCTAATTGATCTCTCTCAAGTTCTATCTTCAAGTTCTAAGTGTTCTTCATAAATTCCAAAAGTTCTAGTTTCATAAAATCAAGAATACTTTCAAGTTTGCTAGCTCACTTCCAATCTTGTAAGGTGATCATCCAACCTCAAGAAATCTTTGTTTCTTACAGTAGGTTATCATTCTAATACAAGGTAATAATCATATTCAAACTTTGGTTCAATTTCTATAACTATAACAATCTTATTCCAAGTGATGATCTTACTTGAACTTGTTTTCGTGTCATGATTCTGCTTCAAGAACTTCGAGCCATCCAAGGATCCATTGAAGCTAGATCCATTTTTCTCTTTTCCAGTAGGTTTATCCAAGGAAATTAAGGTAGTAATGATGTTCATAACATCATTCGATTCATACATATAAAGCTATCTTATTCGAAGGTTTAAACTTGTAATCACTAGAACATAGTTTAGTTAATTCTAAACTTGTTCGCAAACAAAAGTTAATCCTTCTAACTTGACTTTTAAAATCAACTAAACACATGTTCTATATCTATATGATATGCTAACTTAATGATTTAAAACCTGGAAACACGAAAAACACCGTAAAACCGGATTTACGCCGTCGTAGTAACACCGCGGGCTGTTTTGGGTTAGTTAATTAAAAACTATGATAAACTTTGATTTAAAAGTTGTTATTCTGAGAAAATGATTTTTATTATGAACATGAAACTATATCCAAAAATTATGGTTAAACTCAAAGTGGAAGTATGTTTTCTAAAATGGTCATCTAGACGTCGTTCTTTCGACTGAAATGACTACCTTTACAAAAACGACTTGTAACTTATTTTTCCGACTATAAACCTATACTTTTTCTTTTTAGATTCATAAAATAGAGTTCAATATGAAACCATAGCAATTTGATTCACTCAAAACGGATTTAAAATGAAGAAGTTATGGGTAAAACAAGATTGGATAATTTTTCTCATTTTAGCTACGTGAAAATTGGTAACAAATCTATTCCAACCATAACTTAATCAACTTGTATTGTATATTATGTAATCTTGAGATACCATAGACACGTATACAATGTTTCGACCTATCATGTCGACACATCTATATATATTTCGGAACAACCATGGACACTCTATATGTGAATGTTGGAGTTAGCTATACAGGGTTGAGGTTGATTCCAAAATATATATAGTTTGAGTTGTGATCAATACTGAGATACGTATACACTGGGTCGTGGATTGATTCAAGATAATATTTATCGATTTATTTCTGTACATCTAACTGTGGACAACTAGTTATAGGTTACTAACGAGGACAGCTGACTTAATAAACTTAAAACATCAAAATATATTAAAAGTGTTGTAAATATATTTTGAACATACTTTAATATATATGTATATATTGTTATAGGTTCGTGAATCAACAGTGGCCAAGTCTTACTTCCCGACGAAGTAAAAATCTGTGAAAGTGAGTTATAGTCCCACTTTTAAAATCTAATATTTTTGGGATGAGAATACATGCAGGTTTTATAAATGATTTACAAAATAGACACAAGTACGTGAAACTACATTCTATGGTTGAATTATCGAAATCGAATATGCCCCTTTTTATTAAGTCTGGTAATCTAAGAATTAGGGAACAGACACCCTAATTGACGCGAATCCTAAAGATAGATCTATCGGGCCCAACAAGCCCCATCCAAAGTACCGGATGTTTTAGTACTTCGAAATTTATATCATATCCGAAGGGTGTCCCGGAATGATGGGGATATTCTTATATATGCATCTTGTTAATGTCGGTTACCAGGTGTTCACCATATGAATGATTTTTATCTCTATGTATGGGATGTGTATTGAAATATGAAATCTTGTGGTCTATTATTATGATTTGATATATATAGGTTAAACCTATAACTCACCAACATTTTTGTTGACGTTTTAAGCATGTTTATTCTCAGGTGATTATTAAGAGTTTCCGCTGTTGCATACTAAAATAAGGACAAGATTTGGAGTCCATGCTTGTATGATATTGTGTAAAAACTGCATTCAAGAAACTTATTTTGTTGTAACATATTTGTATTGTAAACCATTATGTAATGGTCGTGTGTAAACAGGATATTTTAGATTATTATTATTTGATAATCTACGTAAAGCTTTTTAAACCTTTATTGATGAAATAAAGGTTATGGTTTGTTTTAAAATGAATGCAGTCTTTGAAAAACGTCTCATATAGAGGTCAAAACCTCGCAACGAAATCAATTAATATGGAACGTTTTTAATCAATAAGAACGGGACATTTCAGCTATCAGCTCGGTTCTTATCGTAGATCGCGGAAAGAGGCAAATGTCGGTCTACTTCGTAAGCAAGACACTGACATCAAGCGAAGTAAACTATTCACCAATAGAAAAGCTAGTGTATGCGCTAGTCCACACGGCGCGGCATTTGTGCCGGTACTTTTAAGCACATCCAATCGTGGTTCTAACTGATCAACCGATCAAACAGGTGTTATACAAGCCTGAGATTTCTGGCCGAATGGCTAAGTGGGCAGTTGAGTTAGGAGAACAAGAAATAAATTTTTCTTCACGCAGCGCGGTTAAAGGTCAAATACTTGCAGATTACCTAGCAGAGTTACCTGCGGATGTTGAGGCATCGACAGAGCATCAGGATACGCCTGTTCCATTGTCAACATGGGAATTATACACCGATGGTGCCTGCAGCGCAGCTGGAGCGGGTGCAGGTGTAATTTTAACTGGCCTACATGGTGAAGAGCATACATATGCGCTGCGGTTTAATTTTGCTATTATGAACAATGAAGCAGAATATGAGGCTTTGTTAGCAGGTATGCGTATTGCGCATAAATTAAATGTTAAAATTCTGCACGCTTGTGTGGATTCAAAGCTGGTATGCAGTCAAGTCAGCGGAGACTTCGAAGCACATGACATAGCCATGCAGCAGTATTTATCGCTTGTTCATAACCTCGCTGACTAGTTTGAGGCTTTTTAAATCTCCCACGTCATGCGGGGGTAAAATAAAAAGGCGGATGCGCTTAGCAAAGTGGCTGCTTTGGCTTTTGATCATCTAGGGAAGAAAGTTCTTATAGAAGAACTGCATGCGAAATCCATTGTTATGATGCCTTTAGTGGCACCTGTTGAGGAATCCAGCTCAACATGGATGACACCTATTATTGCTTTCCTGCGGGACGGCACCTCACCTGCGGATTCCGTTGATGCAAAGAAAGTTCGCACCAAGGCGCCACTGTACGCCCTTGAGGGTGACGTCCTATATCGAAAAAATTATTTAGGGCCGCACTTAAGGAGCATTGGTCCGAAAGAGGCAGAGGAGGTTATACCCGAGGTACATGAAGGTGCATGCGCTCTTCATTCAGGGCACAGGTCTATTGTGTCAAAAATTATGCGACTAGGTTATTATTGGCCCACTATGTACGCAGATACCGTGTGAATAGTTAAGCAATGCGAATCTTGCCAAATACATGCACCTATCAGTAGGGCACCTGCGCATCCAATGATACCAGTCTCCTCACCATGGCCATTCTGCAAATGAGCAATTTACATAGTCGGACCATTTCCAAAAGGCCGAGGTAATATTATCATTTATTTTATACCATATGCTATTTACATCAGTATCTTACGCATACTTTGCACACGCAGGAAATATCAAATTTTTGATTGTTTCAATTGACTATTTCACGAAGTGGGTTGAAGCACGACCAATGGCAACAATTTCAGGAAAAAGGGTGCGAAATTTTGTATGGGAAGACATTGTTTGTCGATTCGGCATACCAAATGAAATCGTTAGTGATAACGGTACACAGTTTGCGGGGGATCCTTTTCGTAGTTGGTGTGCGGAGCTTAATATTAAGCAAACTTTTACTTCCGTTGCGCATCCGCAGGCGAATGGCCAGTGCGAAGTCACTAACCGGGATATAGTAGCCGGAATCAAAGCTAGATTGGGTCATGGTCGCATTGGTTGGGTGGACGAACTACCAAAAGTTTTGTGGGCGCATAGAACAACACCCAAAGCAAGCACTGGTGAGACTCTGTTCAGTTTGGTCTATGGATCAGAAGCTATTGTACCCGCAAAAATTGGGGTGCCAACGTTCCGCATACAGAATTTTGACGAGCAAAATAACTCAAAAGCTTTGCAGGAAAATTTTAATCTGGTTGAAGAACGCAGACTCTCTGCGGCGGTAAACGAAGCCAAGAATAAGCAGAAAATTGCAAAGTACTACAATCAGTGTGTGCGTTCGTGCTCTTATAAGTGCGGGGACTTAGTTTGGCGTCAGAATGATGCAAGTCATGTGGAGGATATTGGGAAATTGGGACCCCGTTGGGAAGGTCCATACAAGGTAGCAAAAGCAAGCAACACCGGGGCATACCATCTCGAGACATTAGATGGAAAACCTGTGAAACACACTTGACAAGCGACGTTATTGAAAAAATGTTATATGTAGCTGGATGGACCTGATCACTCCATTTTATTTTAGCACATTATTTTTTCTATGTATTTTCCGTCCGTTTGGATGTGTCGCGGTTGTAATCATGATTAATGCCAATTAAAATATTTACTCGTGCATACTTTTGATGTGTATTTCTCTCTTCTTTTTGTATGCATTACCTGCCTACTTAAGGGGTGTCCTCTAGCCCCCGTGTGGCAGAAGCCAGTTTGGTTACAAGGCTAGATATTATCGGCAGGCGAAGGGAATTGGCTTTCCCCTAGCCAAGCACCACGCAGACTAGATGGCTGCCAAGTCGACTTAAAAATACAAGCATTGGTTTGCTTGTGCGTAATTAAACTCGCATTGGTTTGCTTAAGGAACTCTTAAGTATAAAAGCATTGATTTGTTTTTAGTTGCGTTGCTTACCATACAGCTAAAGTGCACCTCTAGCACATGACAAAGCAATAACGCAGTAGCTTTTGAGTCTAAATTGTTAAAGGTAAAATTGCTAAAATATTGGTTTATTTTACGTAGTACCTGCGTATGCGCATGAGTTTTGGTTAACTATGCGCATAGGCATGCGGTTCATCTTTTGTTTTGATTCACGATATATAAACAATTAATAGATAACGCATGCATAACACTAATATATAATATAAACTAAGATATTACAAATAAATCATTTCAAGTGCCTGCCCAACACGGGACTTAGGGCCCAAAAATTGTATTTACAATTGCCTGCCTAAGCATAGGACTTACGGCACGAACAGTTACAAGCTAAATCTAAAAATCCTCCTTGAGAAACGCATCAATTGGCATATTGGGATCCGCAGCGAAAGCGTCTATTAAGGGGATCGGGATGGACTGGATGGCCTGCTCCTCTTCTAGGAGCGCCTCAGCTGAAATGTCCCGTTCTTATTGATTAAAAAACGTTCCATATTAATTGATTTCGTTGCGAGGTTTTGACCTCTATATGAGACGTTTTTCAAAGACTGCATTCATTTTTAAAACAAACCATAACCTTTATTTCATAAATAAAGGTTTAAAAAGCTTTACGTAGATTATCAAATAATGATAATCTAAAATATCCTGTTTACACACGACCATTACATAATGGTTTACAATACAAATATGTTACATCGAAATCAGTTTCTTGAATGCAGTTTTTACACAATATCATACAAACATGGACTTCAAATCTTGTCCTTATTTTAGTATGCAACAGCGGAAGCTCTTAGTATTCACCTGAGAATAAACATGCTTTAAACGTCAACAAAAATGTTGGTAAGTTATAGGTTAAACCTATATATATCAAATCGTAACAATAGACCACAAGATTTCATATTTCAATACACATCCCATACATAGAGATAAAAATCATTCATATGGTGAACACCTGGTAACCGACATTAACAAGATGCATATATAAGAATATCCCCATCATTCCGGGATACCCTTCGGATATGATATAAATTTCGAAGTACTAAAGCATCCGGTACTTTGGATGGGGTTTGTTAGGCCTAATAGATCTATCTTTAGGATTCGCGTCAATTAGGGTGTCTGTTCCCTAATTCTTAGATTACCAGACTTTATAAAAAGGGGCATATTCGATTTTGATAATTCAACCATAGAATGTAGTTTCACGTACTTGTGTCTATTTTGTAAATCATTTATAAAACATGCATGTATTCTCATCCCAAAATATTAGATTTTAAAAGTGGGACTATAACTCACTTTCACAGATTTTTACTTCGTCGGGAAGTAAGACTTGGCCACTGGTTGATTCACGAACCTATAACAATATATACATATATATCAAAGTATGTTCAAAATATATTTACAACACTTTTAATATATTTTGATGTTTTAAGTTTATTAAGTCAGATGTCCTCGTTAGTAACCTACAACTAATTGTCCACAGTTAGATGTACAGAAATAAATCGATAAATATTATCTTGAATCAATCCACGACCCAGTGTGTACGTATCTCAGTATTGATCACAACTCAAACTATATATATTTTGGAATCAACCTCAACCCTGTATAGCTAACTCCAACATTCACATATAGAGTGTCTATGGTTGTTCCGAAATATATATAGATGTGTCGACATGATAGGTCGAAACATTGTATACGTGTCTATGGTATCTCAAGATTACATAATATACAATACAAGTTGATTAAGTTATGGTTGGAATAGATTTGTTACCAATTTTCACGTAGCTAAAATGAGAAAAATTATCCAATCTTGTTTTACCCATAACTTCTTCATTTTAAATCCGTTTTGAGTGAATCAAATTGCTATGGTTTCATATTGAAATCTATTTTATGAATCTAAACAGGAAAAGTATAGGTTTATAGTTGGAAAAATAAGTTACAAGTCGTTTTTGTAAAGGTAGTCATTTCAGTCGAAAGAACGACGTCTAGATGACCATTTTAGAAAACATACTTCCACTTTGAGTTTAACCATAATTTTTTTGGATATAGTTTCATGTTCATAATAAAAATCATTTTCCCAAAATAACAACTTTTAAATCAAAGTTTATCATAGTTTTTAATTAACTAACCCAAAACAGCCCGCGGTGTTACTACGACGGCGTAAATCCGGTTTTACGGTGTTTTTCGTGTTTTCAGGTTTTAAATCATTAAGTTAGCATATCATATAGATATATAACATGTTTTTAGTTGATTTTAAAAGTCAAGTTAGAAGGATTAACTTTTATTTGCGAACAAGTTTAGAATTAACTAAACTATGTTCTAGTGATTACAAGTTTAAACCTTCGAATAAGATAGCTTTATATGTATGAATCGAATGATGTTATGAACATCATTACTACCTCAAGTTCCTTGGATAAACCTACTGGAAATGAGAAAAATAGATCTAGCTTCAAAGGATCCTTGGATGGCTTGAAAGTTCTTGAAGCAGAATCATGACACGAAAACAAGTTCAAGTAAGATCATCACTTGAAATAAGATTGTTATAGTTATAAAAATTGAACCAAAGTTTGAATATGATTATTACCTTGTATTAGAATGATAACCTACTGTAAGAAACAAATATTTCTTGAGGTTGGATGATCACCTTACAAGATTGGAAGTGAGCTAGCAAACTTGAAAGTATTCTTGATTTTATGTAACTAGAACTTGTAGAATTTATGAAGAACACTTAGAACTTGAAGTTAGAACTTGAGAGAGATCAATTAGATGAAGAAAATTGAAGAATTAAAGTGTTTGTAGATGTTTTTGGTCGTTGGTGTATGGATTAGATATAAAGGATATGTAATTTTGTTTTCATGTAAATAAGTCATGAATGATTACTCATATTTTTGTAATTTTATGAGATATTTCATGCTAGTTGCCAAATGATGGTTCCCACATATGTTAGGTGACTCACATGAGCTGCTAAGAGCTGATCATTGGAGTGTATATACCAATAGTACATACATCTAAAAGCGGTGTATTGTACGAGTACGAATACGGGTGCATACGAGTAGAATTGTTGATGAAACTGAACGAGAATGTAATTGTAAGCATTTTTGTTAAGTAGAAGTATTTTGATAAGTGTCTTGAAGTCTTTCAAAAGTGTATGAATACATATTAAAACACTACATGTATATACATTTTAACTGAGTCGTTAAGTCATCGTTAGTCGTTACATGTAAATGTTGTTTTGAAACCTTTAGGTTAACGATCTTGTTGAATGTTGTTAACCCATTGTTTATTATAAAAAATGAGATGTTAAATTGTTATATTATCATGATATTATGATATACAATATATCTTATTATGATATATATACAGTTAAATGTCGTTACAACGATAATCGTTACATATATGTCTCGTTTCGAAATCATTAAGTTAGTAGTCTTATTTTTACATATGCATTTCATTGTTAATACACTTAATAATATATTTACTTATCATTTAACATAATTAACCAAGTGTATCAATATCTTAATATGATTCATATGTACCTAGTAAGACGTTGTTATAACGATAATCGTTATATATATCGTTTTCGAGTTTCTTAAGTTAATAGTCTCATCTTTATGTATATAACTCATTGTTAAAATACCTAATGAGATACATACTTATTATAAAATCATGTTAACTATATATATAACCATATATATGTCATCGTATAGTTTTTACAAGTTTTAACGTTCGTGAATCACCGGTCAACTTGGGTGGTCAATTGTCTATATGAAACCTATTTCAATTAATCAAGTCTTAACAAGTTTGATTTCTTAACATGTTGGAAACATTTAATCATGTAAATATAGTTTTCATTAAACATATAATCATAGAAAGGTTCGGAAAAGTTCGGGTCACTACAGTACCTACCCGTTAAATAAATTTCGTCCCGAAATTTTAAGTAGTTGGAGGTGTTGACGTATCTTCTGGAAATAAATGCGGGTATTTCTTCTTCATCTGATCTTCACGCTCCCAGGTGAACTCGGGTCCTCTACGATCGGTATCTTGTTTTGTTTAAGTCTCTTAACCTCACGATCCATTATTTCGACGGGTTCTTCAATGAATTGAAGTTTTTCATTGATTTGGATTTCGTCCAACGAAATAGTGAGATCTTCTTTAGCAAAACATTTCTTCAAATTTGAGACGTGGAAAGTGTTATGTACAGCTGCGAGTTGTTGAGGTAGCTCCAGTTGGTAAGCTACTGGTCCGACACGATCTATAATCTTGAATGGTCCAATGTACCTTGGATTTAGTTTCCCCCGTTTACCAAATCGAACAACGCCTTTCCAAGGTGAAACCTTAAGCATGACCATTTATCTAATTTCAAACTCTATATCTTTTCTTTTACTGTCCGCGTAGCTCTTTTGTCGACTCTGGGCGGTTTTCAATATTTGTTGAATTTGGATGATTTTCTCGGTAGTTTCTTGTATTATCTCCGGACCCGTAATCTGTCTATCCCCCACTTCACTCCAACAAATCGGAGACCTGCACTTTCTACCATAAAGTGCTTCAAACGGCGCCATCTCAATGCTTGAATGGTAGCTATTGTTATAGGAAAATTTTGCTAACGGTAGATGTCGATCCCAACTGTTTCCGAAATCAATAACACAAGCTCGTAGCATGTCTTCAAGCGTTTGTATCGTCCTTTCGCTCTGCCCATCAGTTTGTGGATGATAGGCAGTACTCATGTCTAGACGAGTTCCCAATGCTTGCTGTAATGTCTGCCAGAATCTTGAAATAAATCTGCCATCCCTATCAGAGATAATAGAGATTGGTATTCCATGTCTGGAGATGACTTCCTTCAAATACAGTCGTGCTAACTTCTCCATCTTGTCATCTTCTCTTATTGGCAGGAAGTGTGCTGACTTGGTGAGACGATCAACTATTACCCAAATAGTATCATAACCACTTGCAGTCCTTGGCAATTTAGTAATGAAATCCATGGTAATGTTTTCCCATTTCCATTCCGGGATTTCAGGTTGTTGTAGTAGACCTGATGGTTTCTAATGTTCAGCTTTGACCTTAGAACACGTCAAACATTCTCCTACATATTTAGCAATATCGGCTTTCATACCTGGCCACCAAAAATATTTCTTAAGATCCTTGTACATCTTCCCCGTTCCAGGATGTATTGAGTATCTGGTTTTATGAGCTTCTCTAAGTACCATTTCTCTCATATCTCCAAATTTTGGTACCCAAATTCTTTCAGCCCTATACCGGGTTCCGTCTTCCCGAATATTAAGATGCTTCTCCGATCCTTTGGGTATTTTATCCTTTAAATTTCTCTCTTTTAAAACTCCTTGTTGCGCCTCCTTTATTTGAGTAGTAAGGTTATTGTGAATCATTATATTCATAGATTTTACTCAAATAGGTTCTCAGTCCTTCCTGCTCAAGGCGTCGGCTACCACATTTGCCTTCCCCGGGTGGTAACGAATCTCAAAGTCGTAATCATTCAACAATTCAATCCACCTACGCTGCCTCATATTCAGTTGTTTCTGATTAAATATGTGTTGAAGACTTTTGTGGTCGGTATATATAATACTTTTGACCCCATATAAGTAGTGCCTCCAAGTCTTTAATGCAAAAACAACCGCGCCTAATTCCAAATCATGCGTCGTATAATTTTGCTCGTGAATCTTCAATTGTCTAGACGCATAAGCAATCACCTTTGTTCGTTGTATTAATACACAACCGAGACCTTGCTTTGATGCGTCACAATAAATCACAAAATCATCATTCCCTTCAGGCAATGACAATATAGGTGTCGTAGTTAGCTTTTTCTTCAATAACTGGAACGCTTTCTCTTGTTCATCCTTCCATTCAAATTTCTTCCCTTTATAGGTTAATGCAGTCAAGGGTTTTGCTATTCTGGAAAAGTCTTGGATGAACCTTCTGTAGTAACCAGCTAGTCCTAAAAACTGGCGTATGTGTTTCGGAGTTTTCGGGGTTTCCCACTTTTCAACAGTTTCTATCTTTGCCGGATCCACCTTAATACCTTGTTTGTTCACTATGTGACCGAGGAATTGAACTTCTTCCAACCAAAATGCACACTTTGAAAACTTAGCGTACAATTCTTCCTTCCTCAATACTTCTAACAACTTTCTAAAATGTTCACCGTGTTCTTGGTCATTCTTTGAGTAAATAAGTATGTCATCAATGAAAACAATGACAAACTTGTCAAGGTATGGTCCACACACTCGGTTCATAAGGTCCATGAACACAGCTGGTGCGTTAGTCAATCCAAACGGCATAACCATAAACTCGTAATGACCATAACGCGTCCTAAAAGCAGTCTTTGGAATATCATCTTCTTTTACCCGCATTTGATGATACCCGGAACGTAAGTCAATCTTTGAATAAACAGACGAGCCTTGTAGTTGATCAAATAAGTCGTCGATTCTCGGTAGTGGGTAGCGGTTCTTGATGGTAAGTTTGTTCAACACTCGGTAGTCGATACACAACCTGAATGTACCATCTTTCTTCTTGACAAACAAAATAGGAGCTCCCCATGGTGATGTGCTTGGTCGAATGAAACCACGTTCTAATAGTTCTTGCAGTTAGCTTTGTAGTTCTTTCATCTCGCTGGGTGCGAGTCTATAAGGAGCACGAGCTATTGGTGCAGCTCCTGGTACAAGATCTATTTGAAATTCAACAGATCGATGTGGAGGTAGTCCTGGTAATTCTTTCGGAAATACATCGGGAAATTCTTTTGCGACGGGAACATCATTGATGCTCTTTTCTTCAGTTTGTACTTTCTCGACGTGTGCTAGAACAGCATAGCAACCTTTTCTTATTAGTTTTTGTGCCTTCAAATTACTAATAAGATGTAGCTTCATGTTGCCCTTTTCTCCGTACACCATTAAGGGTTCTCCTTCTTCTCGTACAATGCGAATTGCATTTTTATAACATACGATCTCTGCTTTCACCTTCTTCAGCCAGTCCATGCCAACTATTACATCAAAACTCCCTAACTCTACTGGTATCAAATCAATCTTAAATATTTCGCTACCCAGTTTAATTTATCGATTCCGGCATATATTATCTGCTGAAATTAATTTACCGTTTGCTAATTCGAGTAAAAATTTACTATCCAACGGCGTCAATGGACAACTTAATTTAGCACAAAAATCTCTACTCATATAGCTTCTATCCGCACCCGAATCAAATAAAACGTAAGCAGATTTATTGTCAATAAGAAACGTACTCGTAACAAGCTCTGGGTCTTCCTGTGCCTCTGCCGCATTAATATTGAAAACTCTTCCGCGGCCTTGTCCATTCGTGTTCTCCTGGTTCGGGCAATTTCTAATAATGTGGCCCGGTTTTCCACATTTATAACAAACTACATTGGCATAACTTGCTCTGACACTCCTTGCTCCGCCATTACTCGTTCTGACACCATTTGTTCCTTTCCTTCTGTTAACCCCTAGTCCGTAGACCTCACACTTCACTGTGCTATGACCATTTCTTTTACACTTGTTGCAAAATTTGGTGCAGAACCCCGAGTGATACTTTTCACACCTTTGGCATAGCTGCTTCTGATTGTTGTTGTTGTTGCGATTGTTATTGTTGTTGGGATGATTGTTGTAGTTGTTGTTATTGTTGTTGTTGTTGTTGTTGTTGTTGTTGTTGTTGTTGCGATTGATGTTGCGATTGTTGGGATAATTGTTGCGATTATTATTGTAATTGCTGTTGTTGTTGTATTGGTGATTCTTATCACCGTTTTCCTCCCACTTTCTTTTGACTTGCTTCACATTGGCCTCTTCAGCAGTCTGTTCTTTAATTCTTTCTTCAATCTGGTTCACTAGTTTGTGAGCCATTCTACATGCCTGTTGTATGGAGGCGGGCTCGTGTGAACTTATATCTTCTTGGATTCTTTCCGGTAATCCTTTCACAAACGCGTCGATCTTCTCTTCCTCATCTTCGAACGCTCCCGGACACAATAGGCACAATTCTGTGAATCGTCTTTCGTACGTAGTAATATCAAATCATTGGGTTCGTAACCCTCTAAGTTCTATCTTGAGCTTATTGACCTCGGTTCTGGGACGGTACTTCTCGTTCATCAAGTGCTTGAATGCTGACCACAGTAGTGCGTACGCATCATCTTGTCCCACTTGCTCTAGATAGGTATTCCACCATGTTAACGCAGAACCTGTGAAGGTATGCGTAGCGTACTTCACTTTGTCCTCTTCAGTACACTTACTTATGGTAAACACCGATTCGACCTTCTCGGTCCACCATTTCAATCCGATCGGTCCTTCGATTCCATCAAATTCCAAAGGTTTGCAGGCAGTAAATTCTTTGTAGGTGCATCCTACACGATTTCCTGTACTGCTAGATCCAAGGTTATTGTTGGTATGTAGCGCAGCCTGTACTGCGGCTATGTTTGAAGCTAGAAAAGTACGGAATTCCTCTTCATTCATATTCACGGTGTGTCGAGTAGTCGGTGCCATTTCCTTCAAAATAGTCAAATGGAACAAGTTAATCATACAGAATATTAAGAGTAGTTAATAGTATTTCGTAGCATAATATGAACTCATTTATAAAAGCTTTTTCTTCATATTAGCGTTTTATAAGTTTAAATTCAGGTAGTACCTACCCGTTAAGTTCATACTTAGTAGCTAATATACAATTCAACTACTATAATTCTATATGAAAAACTGATTATAATAATATTTCTCGTTCAAACTTTTATACAATATTTTACAAACTTACAATACCGCTTATTTTACATAAAGCATGAAATATAGCACACAATAACTTTGATACAAGATAGTTGTGAAGATAATTCTAGCTAGTACACAAGTCGTTCAGCAAAGGCAATAAAGACACGTAATTCATACGTCCAGAAACAAGTCATGCATTCTGGTTTTACTAGGACTACTTCCCATCCTTGGTCTTATGGAACATAACCGTTATGGCCGTTGATAAGACAGCGTGTTGTAACGTCGTCAAAGGGACGAGGGTTACGTAATGTCCAACAGTCCCGTAACAATCTAAAAACCTCATTTCTTACCCCAATTACCGACTCCGTCACTTGTGGGAACGTTTTGTTAAATAGTTGTAGCCCGATGTTCTTGTTCTCACTTTGGTGAGAAGCGAACATTACTAACCCGTAAGCATAACATGCTTCTTTATGTTGCATGTTAGCCGCTTTTTCTAAATCACGAAGTCCTATATTCGGATATATTGAGTCAAAATAATTTCTTAACCCGTTGCGTAAAATAGCATTTGGGTTCCCCGCAATATATGCGTCAAAGTAAACACATCGTAACTTATGGATTTCTCAATGTGATATCCCCCATCTTTCGAACGAAAGCCTTTTATAAATCAAGGCATTCTTGGAACGTTCTTCGAATGTCTTACAAACTGATCTCGCCTTAAATAGTTGTGCCGAGGAATTCTGACCGACTCTAGACAAGATTTCATCAATCATGTCTCCGGGTAGGTCTCTTAAAATATTGGGTTGTCTATCCATTTTGTGTTTTTATACTGTAAAATAGACAAGAGTTAGATTCATAAAAAAAAAATACTTATTAATACAAGCAATTTTTACATATATCATAAAGCATAAGCACACTATATTACATATATTACACCACACGAATACAACTATCTTATTCCGAATCGCTCGTTTCTTCTTCTTCGGTTTTGGTTCGTTTTGCCAAGTTTCTAGGGATATATGATGTTCCCCTAATACGAGCTGTCGTTTTCCACAACGGTTTAGAAAAACCTGGTGGTTTAGAGGTTCCCGGGTCATTGTTACAACTTAAGGGCTTCGGGGGTTGACGATACATATAAAGTTCATCGGGGTTGGAATTAGATTTCTCTATTTTTATGCCCTTTCCTTTATTATTTTCTTTTGCCTTTTTAAATTCAGTTGAGGTAATTTTTATAACATCAACGGAATTCTCGTCGGAATTCGATTCATCGGAGAATTGGTAATCCTCCCAATATTTTGCTTCCTTGGCGGAAACACCATTGACCATAATTAACCTTGGTCGGTTGGTTGAGGATTTTCTTTTACTTAACCGTTTTATTATTTCCCCCACCGGTTCTATTTCCTCCTCCGGTTCCTCCTCTTCCGGTTCTGATTCTTCTTCCGGTTCTTCTTCGGGAACTTGTGAATCAGTCCAATATATATTTGACTCTTCATTATTATTAGGTGAGTCAATGGGATTTGTGCTAGAGGTAGACGTCTATCACATAATATCAAACATGTTAAGAGATTAATATATCACATAATATATACATGTTAATAATATATAGTTTCCAACAAAAATTTGTTAAGCAATCATTTTTCAAGTAAACACGGTCGAAGTCCAGACTCACTAATGCATCCTAACAAACTCGATAAGACACACTAATGCAAAATTCTGGTTCTCTAAGACCAACGCTCGGATACCAACTGAAATGTCCCGTTCTTATTGATTAAAAAATGTTTCATATTAATTGATTTCGTTGCGAGGTCTTGACCTCTATATGAGACGTTTTTCAAAGACTGCATTCATTTTTAAAACAAACCGTAACCTTTATTTCATAAATAAAGGTTTAAAAAGCTTTACGTAGATTATCAAATAATGATAATCTAAAATATCCTGTTTACACACGACCATTACATAATGGTTTACAATACAAATATGTTACATCGAAATCAGTTTCTTGAATGCAGTTTTTACACAATATCATACAAACATGGACTCCAAATCTTGTCCTTATTTTAGTATGAAACAGCGGAAGCTCTTAGTATTCACCTGAGAATAAACATGCTTTAAACGTCAATAAAAATGTTGGCGAGTTATAGGTTTAACCTATATATATCAAATCGTAACAATAGACCACAAGATTTCATATTTCAACACACATCCCATACATAGAGATAAAAATCATTCATATGGTGAACACCTGGTAACCGACATTAACAAGATGCATATATAAGAATATCCCCATCATTCCGGGACACCCTTCGGATATGATATAAATTTCGAAGTACTAAAGCATCCGGTACTTTGGATGGGGTTTGTTAGGCCCAATAGATCTATCTTTAGGATTCGCGTCAATTAGGGTGTCTGTTCCCTAATTCTTAGATTACCAGACTTTATAAAAAGGGGCATATTCGATTTTGATAATTCAACCATAGAATGTAGTTTCACGTACTTGTGTCTATTTTGTAAATCATTTATAAAACATGCATGTATTCTCATCCCAAAATATTAGATTTTAAAAGTGGGACTATAACTCACTTTCACAGATTTTTACTTCGTCGGGAAGTAAGACTTGGCCACTGGTTGATTCATGAACCTATAACAATATATACATGTATATCAAAGTATGTTCAAAATATATTTACAACACTTTTAATATATTTTGATGTTTTAAGTTTATTAAGTCAGCTGTCCTCGTTAGTAACCTACAACTAATTGTCCACAGTTAGATGTACAGAAATAAATCGATAAATATTATCTTGAATCAATCCACGACCCAGTGTATACGTATCTCAGTATTGATCACAACTCAAACTATATATATTTTGGAATCAACCTCAACCCTGTATAGCTAACTCCAACATTCACATATAGAGTGTCTATGGTTGTTCCGAAATATATATAGATGTGTCGACATGATAGGTCAAAACATTGTATACATGTCTATGGTATCTCAAGATTACATAATATGCAATACAAGTTGATTAAGTTATGGTTGGAATAGATTTGTTACCAATTTTCACGTAGCTAAAATGAGAAAAATTATCCAATCTTGTTTTACCCATAACTTCTTCATTTTAAATCCGTTTTGAGTGAATCAAATTGCTATGGTTTCATATTGAACTCTATTTTATGAATCTATACAGAAAAAGTATAGGTTTATAGTCGGAAAAATAAGTTACAAGTCGTTTTTGTAAAGGTAGTCATTTCAGTCGAAAGAACGACGTCTAGATGACCATTTTAGAAAACATACTTCCACTTTGAGTTTAACCATAATTTTTTTGGACATAGTTTAATGTTCATAATAAAAATCATTTTCCCAGAATAACAACTTTTAAATCAAAGTTTATCATAGTTTTTAATTAACTAACCCAAAACAGCCCGCGGTGTTACTACGACGGCGTAAATCCGGTTTTACGGTGTTTTTCGTGTTTCCAGGTTTTAAATCATTAAGTTAGAATATCATATAGATATAGAACATGTGTTTAGTTGATTTTAAAAGTCAAGTTAGAAGGATTAACTTTTATTTGCTAACAAGTTTAGAATTAACTAAACTATGTTCTAGTGATTACAAGTTTAAACCTTCGAATAAGATAGATTTATATGTATGAATCGAATGATGTTATGAACATCATTACTACCTCAAGTTCCTTGGATAAACCTACTGGAAATGAGAAAAATAGATCTAGCTTCAAAGGATCCTTGGATGGCTTGAAAGTTCTTGAAGCAGAATCATGACACGAAAACAAGTTCAAGTAAGATCATCACTTGAAATAAGATTGTTATAGTTGTAGAAATTGAACCAAAGTTTGAATATGATTATTACCTTGTATTAGAATGATAACCTACTGTAAGAAACAAAGATTTCTTGAGGTTGGATGATCACCTTACAAGATTGGAAGTGAGCTAGCAAACTTGAAAGTATTCTTGATTTTATGTAACTAGAACTTGTAGAATTTATGAAGAACACTTAGAACTTGAAGTTAGAACTTGAGAGAGAGCAATTAGATGAAGAAAATTGAAGAATGAAAGTGTTTGTAGGTGTTTTTGGTCGTTGGTGTATGGATTAGATATAAAGGATATGTAATTTTGTTTTCATGTAAATAAGTCATGAATGATTACTCATATTTTTGTAATTTTATGAGATATTTCATGCTAGTTGCCAAATGATGGTTCCCACATGTGTTAGGTGACTCACATGGGCTGCTAAGAGCTGATCATTGGAGTGTATATACCAATAGTACATACATCTAAAAGCTGTGTATTGTACGAGTACGAATACGGGTGCATACGAGTAGAATTGTTGATGAAACTGAACGAGGATGTAATTGTAAGCATTTTTGTTAAGTAGAAGTATTTTGATAAGTGTCTTGAAGTCTTTCAAAAGTGTATGAATACATATTAAAACACTACATGTATATACATTTTAACTGAGTCGTTAAGTCATCGTTAGTCGTTACATGTAAATGTTGTTTTGAAACCTTTAGGTTAACGATCTTGTTGAATGTTGTTAACCCATTGTTTATTATAACAAATGAGATGTTAAATTGTTATATTATCATGATATTATGATATATAATATATCTTAGTATGATATATATACAGTTAAATGTCGTTACAACGATAATCGTTACATATATGTCTCGTTTCGAAATCATTAAGTTAGTAGTCTTATTTTTACATATGCATTTCATTGTTAATACACTTAATAATATATTTAATTATCATTTAACATAATTAACCAAGTGTATCAATATCTTAATATGATTCATATGTACCTAGTAAGACGTTGTTATAATTATAATCGTTATATATATCGTTTTCGAGTTTCTTAAATTAATAGTCTCATCTTTATGTATATAACTCATTGTTAAAATACCTAATGAGATACATACTTATAATAAAATCATGTTAACTATATATATAACCATATATATGTCATCGTATAGTTTTTACAAGTTTTAACGTTCGTGAATCACCGGTCAACTTGGGTGGTCAATTGTCTATATGAAACCTATTTCAATTAATCAAGTCTTAACAAGTTTGATTGCTTAATATGTTGGAAACATTTAATCATGTAAATATAGTTTTCATTAAACATATAATCATAGAAAGGTTCTAAAAAGTTCGGGTCACTACATCAGCTGTACCCTCTTTCAAATTTTTTCGCACAACTTCAGGGTACGGTAGCGTGAGGTCGCAGCCTTTGATCACCTCAAGCATCACCTTGTTGCGGTCATTCTCTTTCACTGCATCGACGTAGGCGTTGAACTTTTCAATGACGGGCCCCGAGTCCATTACCTTCTGCGTGATGACAGGAAGGGAGGTGCGAAGCTTTGACAAGTCTGCCTCCGCCAACTCGCGGCCAGTCACCGCATCGTCCATCTCCCTGCGCACCCTTTCCAGTTCCAACCGCATGCGCTCAGTCTCCCCCTTAGCCTGGTCAACTGCCCCCACCAGCTCGCGGTTCTTTTTCCTTTCCTCGATTAGCGCGGTTTTTTGTTTCCGCCGCAGTCACCTCCACCGCCTTGCGTGCCTCTTCCGCGGCATCCCTATCTTTTTTAACCTGATCTACCCCTGCCTGCAGCAATCCAAGCTCCGTTTCTTTCCGCACGGCCACTTGGTATAGGTTAGTGGAGTGACGAGCTTGATCCGCAAACATGCCAAAGAACACAAGGCCGTTTTGGACAAAGGCGTTGTGCGCTTGGTTGAAGGGCAGTGCGGCGAGTTGCTCGCAGAATTCAGCAGGAAAAATATTTTGCGGAAAGACGGACTGCTCTGCGGCATTTTCGGTGGAGGACTGGGTGATATGCGCCAGGTTTGCTAATCGGAAGCTACCGTGCGGTGGGACTGGTGTAGAATCAGAGTCAAGGTGTATCGCCCTGTCCCGGGACGTGGCGGTAGCCTCAAGGTCCGGATTTTCCTGCGGCGGCGTCTGATGAAGTTAGCACATGAAGTTAATCGTACGGTGCTTACGAAAGAAAAGAGATGTGTGACAACCCGGAAATTTCCAACCAAATTTAAACTTTAATCTTTATATGTTTCCGACACGATAAGCAATATTTGTTAAGTTAAATTTCAAGAATTTTAAACTATGTTCATACATTCATTCAACCTCGACCAAGTTCCAACGATTCACGAACCATTAAACGAATATGATTATATATGTATATGTGTATATATATTATAACTTGAAACGTAAACAAAATATTAGATTAAATACTTTATATGATTGTATCTGTTTCAAAATGTTTATCAATGGAATTAGAAGATAAGATCAAATGATTGAATTATCAGATATATTAAATTATGATTACAAGTCTCTGTTGAAAGGCCCACGTTGATTTGAGAAATCTTTTCATTTTAACAATATTCGGAAAATGGTAAAGTGATTTATAAATATGAACAAATTGTCAATCATTGAGAACTAGACAAAGGATAGTGGAAGATTGAATCTCATAAAGACTCGATTGATCTATTTAGTTTCAAACGTACAAAAACGTTTTCAGTTTAAAAAGAACTTTATTATTAAAACGTATATAACTTTTATAAATATCTAGAACCACTTTTGACAACTCATTACTTAACTAGTATGATAAAGATAACGATATTTATATTTTATTTTATTAAATATATATAACGATTTAAATTAATATTATATATAATTATACGCATATTATACGTACATAGTTTTATACTTTTACTATACTTAAACTTTACCTTTACTTTATTTTTACTTTACTTTAACTTTAATAATTCATACTTTAATAATTCATACTTTAATAATTCACTTTAATAATTCATACTTTAATAATTCACTTTAATAATTCATACTTTAATAATTCACTTTAATAATTCAAAAATCTATTATAAATAGAATTCAATAGGTTTCATTATTTCATAGAAACTTGAAAATAGTTTTCTCTAAACTCTCTCAATCGATTTACATATATATATTTACTCCGTATTATCTCAAGATATTATTAGTATACATAAAATATTACGACGGAGTGCTGTCCGAGTGATTTCGAAGTTGTTTTTTCGAGTGGGATAGGATTAAGGAAATTATGGGTTATAGCTATGGAGGTGATTGAGTATGGTTCATGGGTATGCTCGTGAGGTCAATATAGTGTTTATCATCTCCGTTGCGTTTACGTACCTTTCTTGCAATATTGAATCTCAATATTGATATGTGAGTACTCATAATTTAATTTTTACATACTAATAGTGTATCCCTGACTAGTGCTCGAGTATATAGGATTATGCATGCTTGTACTTTTGATATTGCCATTAGATAGGTTATGTTGATTCCTGAATTAGTTACATATACGATTGAGATAAGGTATAAGATATGGATGTCGTTGGAAAGCTAGCGAAAAATAGTTGAATTTTGGTTTAAGAATCACTTGAATCCAAGTAACGGTTAGAAAGTTATGAAATAAACAAATTGCATAATTAATTTCGTAATTAAAATTGCTGATGATAATTAGTGAACTAATTTTCTGGGTTATAAAAAGTGGTTATTTGGATTCTACTCGTCGAGTAGATGAATTTTCATATAAAGCACGTCTCGTTTCGTTGAACGGTTGTCAAGTTATGGACAAAAGAAGTTTTGCAAATTTTGATGAAATGTCGAAACGGGAACTGAAATTCTCGCTGATCTGCGTTGTTTCATATATATAAAAAAATACCACTGAATTCTTTGCTGTAAGGTCTAACAAACAACTCTGGCCGTTTGTCAATTCGAGTCTCGACGATTTTTCTAAAAATCATCAAAGTTGACGGTTTGGTCACATTTTAAAATTCTAAAAAGAGCTGAAACTTTTTTATTTAAAAATGTCAGTTTTGTATCAGTTTTCATGATCGGCCTGATATGTGTTTACTCTTGCCAAAAATCATGTTATATCTTTGTGGTAACTAGAATTTGTAGGCTTTGACCGTTTGTCAATACGAGTTTTGAGGAATTTTCTAAAAATCTCCAAAGTAGGCTACTCGGTCACTTTTGTAAATTTATTAAAGCTGAAAAATTAACTTTGAAACGCCGAAAACGCATTGGCAACTACGAGTTGTCTAGGTTTAGTTTACTTCTGTAATATTTATGCTTAATCTTTTTGGTAATGTGTAACTTTTATCTTTGGCCGTTTATCAATCGGAGTTCCGATAATTTTTCTAAAAATAGCTGAAGTGGCCCGTTTAGTCATGTTTGACCGAAAATCATTTTTGTATAAGTTATTATATATTTGCATGCGACCTCATTTTTACTTTGACCTTTGACTTTTGACTTTAACCTTTGACTTTTGACTTTGAACTTTGACTTTTCCTGTTAACTTTTCAGTTAACTTTTTGTGTTGATTTTCTCTAAAAAAAAAAAAAAAAAAAAAAAAACCTAAAATACTATTTTATGATTATGAAACCATTTGTGTTACGTTGTTTCACACGTTACCTTTTACTAGAATCTTAATTGAGCATGAGTAATATAACATGTTACTATACTGTAGAGTCAGACTCGAGCTATAGGATAGGATTACACTATGACCTGACCTAAATTGCTATACAAATATTGACCAACATATAAATATATATAATTAATATAGGTTCGTGAATCCGAGGCCAACCTTGCACTTGTTCAATGACGTTATATGTATTTTTACTACGAAATACAGTATGGTGAGTTTCATTTGCCTTTTTACCCTTTATATTTTTGGGACTGAGAATACATGCGCTTTTATAAATGTTTGACGAAAAAGACACAAGTAATTGAAACTACATTCTATGGTTGAATTATCGAAATCGAATATGCCCCTTTTTATTAAAGTCTGGTAATCTAAGAATTAGGGAACAGACACCCTAATTGACGCGAATCCTAAAGATAGATCTATTGGGCCTAACAAACCCCATCCAAAGTACCGGATGCTTTAGTACTTCGAAATTTATATCATGTCCAAAGGAGGATCCCGGAATGATAGGGGATATTCTTATATGCATATTGTTAATGTCGGTTACCAGGTGTTCACCATATGAATGATTATTTTTGTCTCTATGCATGGGACGTATATTTATGAGAACTGGAAATGAAATTCTTGTGGTCTATTAAAATGATAGAAATAAATGATTATGATAAACTAATGAACTCACCAACCTTTTGGTTGACACTTTAAAGCATGTTTATTCTCAGGTGTTAAAGAAATCTTCCGCTGTGCATTTGCTCATTTTAAAGATATTACTTGGAGTCTTTCATAGCATATTTCGAAGAACATTGCATTCGAGTCATTGAGTTCATCAAAGATTATTATTAAATCAATTTATAGTTGGATAGTGGATATTATGAAATGGTATGCATGCCTGTCAATTTTCGATGTAAAGAAAGATTGTCTTTTAAAAACGAATGCAATGTTTGTAAAATGTATCATATATAGGTCAAATACCTAGCAATGTAATCAACTATTGTGAATCATTTATAATGTATATGAACGGGTCCTTTCAGTTGGTATCAGAGCAGTGGTCTTAGCGAACCAGGTCTGCATTAGTGTGTCTAACAGATAAGTCGATAGAATGCATTAGTGAGTCTGGACTTCGACCGTGTCTGCATGTCAATAGTTTTGCTTATCATTTTGTGTCAAAAATTAACTACTTATCATCCTCAGGAAATTACCTGCTTATCATTTTTAGTCTAAGACACGTCTTGCTGCATTGATTGCATGAATAGTGTATAGATAAAAATTCATATCTTAGCGTATCTGCTAAATCATATCTTATCGTATCTATTACTGTAAACGTTGCCTGATATATCCCGTAAATTCCTCCGTAATTTACGAAATCTTTTGTTCTATATATATGGATATTCTATGTAATTAGAATACCATCCGATAACCGAAAATCATTTCATATCGAAAAAAAAAATCCTTATTCAATCGTACGAAATGGAATTCATCATTAATTCAAGTTCCTCGGATTTCGAAATGGAATCCCACTCCAGCTCCGAAAGCAGTGTGACCGGAATAGATCAACCAATCAGTCATCACCTATTCTGGATGAATTGGGGATGGGTTCGTAGCCTCCTCAATCATTGGAGACAAGAAGAAGGTGATCCCTTCCATCCACCACATTGCCCTCTTGACGAAGAACCTGAAGCACTTACCGGCGAACCTGTCCGAAACACCATTTTCTCGCTCATTTCCAGAGTATCTCGTCACGATTATATATTACATCAAATTTTAGATTTTATTTATCCGCTCGTCCGAACCGACAATCACCCCGGTGTAATAGAAGAAGTCAACGAGCTTCGCGCTTGGGTAGTGGCTTTGGAGAATATGGTGCAGAGATTACAAACACCAGCAGCAGCATCAGCAGCATAACCAGTAACACCATCATCAACGCCAATAGTACCATTACCACCCCAACCACAACCACATCGTAAACCTCAACTTTACACTCTGTCCCACGAGCACCAATGTCATACGCCCTGTAGATACCAAGGAATACCAACAACAATAACCGACGAAGTATTAATTCATAACTTCATTGGAGAAACATTCCGCGCAGATTATGTGATCTCTAAAGTCTTAGAGATTATCTAATCTAGCCCTAACCATAAATCAGTTAAGCGAACCAAAATGATAGAAGGAAGAGTAGAAACCCTGACAAAAATGGTGTGTGATTAACAAGCTAAACTTGTTTTACCAACAACATCAACAGTACCGTCAGCGTCACCAGCATCATCAGTACAGTCAACATCAGAATCAACAACACCTATAACATCACAAACTCCGTCAGCTCAAGAATCACTATGGACATCATTACGAATCAATAACCCGTATATTGTATCAACGAGTTATGAAGAATTAACTCATTTCCTTTGAAGAAATTATATGTATATTTTATATATTTTGAAATAAAAATAAATCTTTCCGTGCTAAGCTATTGTGTGTGAATCTTAACTACTCGGTTAATTCATATTACAAATATGTAATAATGTACGTCCTTTGGCCACAACTTAACCAGCGTTAATTACAATCTCTGTCGCAATTCAACAGATTCCAATTCACAATAAATCAAGTATATATTTGATTTTACACTTTCATCATCGATGTACCCGAAACTTTTCAGATAACATCATTTGTACTTTGCGAAATTCACAAGAATTCCACGAACCGAACATCATACATCAACAAATAACGAAGTATTGATTCATAATTTCAATGTCATTAAAGAAATACTGCGTAAAAGTTATGTACTTTTTAAAGCCTTTAGGGATTATTCAATTCTAGTTTCAACCGTAAATCAAATGAGTTTAATTTAACATTAACTCATTAAATCTATGTTACATCTGAAGAAAATATACATATATATATTTTCATAAAGACTGTAATAAAATTCTTTTGTACAAAATATTAATTGTGAAATTTTTTTTTACGGGTAGGTAATACCCGAGAGATATATAAATTCACAATTAATATATTACATTCTTCGAATCTGATTCAGCAAATCATCCATTATACTCCCTACTTTCACAACAATATACATTCTTTTATAGAAATCAAAACAACCATACTCATTCAAAATTTAATTACATATTCTGATTTTGAAATCTCAAAATTCAACTTGAGATATGACCAAAATCATCACTCTTAGATCCTTACATCTTTCACAAGCTATATTCTGACTTCAAAACTGTGTTAGAACATCAAATGTATGTTAACGATTACAATCCGTGTTCAAACCCTTCGAAAATTTCTGAAGACACTTCGAATGATGAGCAATCGAGATGATGATCCAACCACATGTTACCCACAGTTATGTACCCGAAAAACTCTTGAAACCAAAGTAAAAGTTTAAACAACGTATCCGCGTCAGATTCTTTAGCATTTATTAGCAAAAATAACTTTGCGACTCCTATTCAAAGTAGCCAGTTTTGTCACAGCTCCAGCAAGTCAACTTCGACTTTTCAGTCAGACTAACCTTATTATAACCTTGAGATATACACCATCGTTACCAGGGAACCTTTTACATTCCACCACATTATTAACAGATGTATCAACAACTTCATTACCCTTTGACTTTAGCCTCTCCAAAAAGTCATTATAATTATTCATTGAAACCCCATCATTTACTCATTCGCATCTTGTAATGAGAATTTCCATACGAATCATTGGGAATTAGCAATCAGTATTTTGAAATCTCGCAGCATGTCTACGCCAACAGTTATATGTGTATATATAACGTCTATCTTCTGGACTTAATGTGAATGTGAAGATTCTGAAAAACACTTCGAACTACGAATTGGTTCTCCGAAAATGGAAAAATACTGATGAAGCACCAAAAAAAAACTATAAACGACCTTAACAGTAAAAGTTTGATGATAATGAATAGGTGTGCTGGCAAAGCGCAGAAAAAGAGAAGTCTTGGAACTGGAAAACGAATTGAGCAAAGTAGGAAGGAGGCTGTGGACAAATTACAAAGACTGAACCTGACTTCAAAGGATCCAAATAATTCAGTATCTGCTGAAGTCATTAACGAATACCTTGCTCCTGACTCTAAACCCCTGCGGACAATATTCTTCATCATCCTCTGATATTAGAAATTCTAAAATATCATCATATCTTTCATTATAAATATCCTCCATATTTCTGAAGATATTTTCTTAATTTTTCTTATTTGAAATCATTTACCTCTTCGCGCTATCTGTATTACATCATAAAAGAAACTATTTTAGTTTCTAAATTCTGAAACATTCAAGTTTAAAATAGAAATATTTTGAAGTAGTGTTGGGAACTGAAGCATGAATTAGTATAATATAATGACACTTGATCAATGTGATTATATTACAGTAAGTCATGCTGAGTTTCTAAATGGAACGTGATGATTCACAGATCATAACATCAGCATGTGCCATGTTATACGACTCTTGTATTCTATTTAACCTCTAAAATATCAAGAAAATATTTCTTGATGATTCGGCCTTTTCCAAGGTATTTTAGTAATTTGACAAGTCAAGATCGTGCCATCACAATTTCCTTCCTAGAACATTAACAATGTTCATTTCGAAATTCATATCTGTGAATTCTGGACCATTACAAGCGGTGCTTAATCGCAAGAAGAAGAAACGAAAGGACAAAACTCCGAAATAGAAATTGGGGTATAAATTGCAGCAAATAAAAGAGAGCATTAACTGTGAATGATAATGATTATAGAAGACAGAAGCAGAGACTTTGAAATATAAGGGAACATATAAAGCCCAACGACAAACCAGAAATTATAAACCATATATATCGATGCATATAGCAATATAAAGACACGGGAGAACTAGGAACACTATAAACCCAAGAGTATAGTAGAAGTAAATCGATTCTTCCGGCGGTAGATGAAAAAAAAAAAAGAAGAATGACCGATATGAAAGTTAGAAGTATATCGAGAATCAGAACTGGATGGAGCATATTGATGAATACTTTAAAATATGAGTTGAGGGGGAAAGAATAGAAGGTGATGAAACATGACTAGGAACTTAGAAATCAACAGATTTAACTCACACAATGGCAGAATAAGTGAATCAAACCCTCTAGTGAATAGGTTAAGTTTTTTTTTTTTTGATTAATTTAGTCAAACCACAACTAAATCAAGTGTGATTAGATCAACACCTAGAGCTATTATTCACCACCTGGGTGATGTGGACTGAGAGAGAATCGAAGGAGCTCACTAGATCTGAGTGTATGTAACAAATGAGAGGCTTAACCTAAAATGAAGAACATAAGACTTTATATACCCCTGCTGTTGACACACCCATACGATTCATTCATCACACGTACGAGTTGGCTTTATCAACCGTACGGGTGATCACTCACTCGTGTCTTATCATTTAGGTTGTAATTGTGACTTAGCTCAGCATCAACCATGCGTATGAGCCTGTCAGCCGTACTAGTGAGGCTTCACTCGTACGTCCGACTAAGTCTAACATAGTCAAACATCTAAATCTCATTCCTGCAGTTCCTGTAACCACATACAAACACGGATAGGATAATAACGAGCAATCATGGTGGCCTGTAAACTGTTGTACTGTAATGGACGTGGGTAGATGTCTAGGGACTTGCATAAAATGCATCAACAGATGGTGTGAGTTGTAAGGAAACGAAGGAGGTGAATTTATAAGAAAATCTCTGACAGAACAATTAAAATGGATGATCGCATTTAAAGCGGATCCTAATTCCCTTGATTACCGGAGAGTCAAATCTTATTAAGAAGATTTTCTTCAAATCCCTTAAAATCTAGGAATCAATCATATCTACGTCAAATGATAAGATGAATCTACACTTACTCATTTCACTCTTCTATGTTAGCTTCATTCGTACTCTTCATATAAATGGATTGTTTATCCAAATTATTTGCTGATGATAAAACTCTAATTTTCAGCCCGTATGCATCATGAAAACATACTTATTATCATTCACGACCTTTCCACTCAAATTTCGGGACGAAATTTCTTTAACGGGTAGGTACTGTGACAACCTGGAAATTTCCAACCAAATTTAAACTTTAATCTTTATATGTTTCCGACACGATAAGCAATATTTGTTAAGTTAAATTTCAAGAATTTTAAACTATGTTCATACATTCATTCAACCTCGACCAAGTTCCAACGATTCACGAACCATTAAACGAATATGATTATATATGTATATGTGTATATATATTATAACTTGAAACGTAAACAAAATATTAGATTAAATACTTTATATGATTGTATCTGTTTCAAAATGTTTATCAATGGAATTAGAAGATAAGATCAAATGATTGAATTATCAGATATATTAAATTATGATTACAAGTCTCTGTTGAAAGGCCCACGTTGATTTGAGAAATCTTTTCATTTTAACAATATTCGGAAAATGGTAAAGTGATTTATAAATATGAACAAATTGTCAATCATTGAGAACTAGACAAAGGATAGTGGAAGATTGAATCTCATAAAGACTCGATTGATCTATTTAGTTTCAAACGTACAAAAACGTTTTCAGTTTAAAAAGAACTTTATTATTAAAACATATATAACTTTTATAAATATCTAGAACCACTTTTGACAACTCATTACTTAACTAGTATGATAAAGATAACGATATTTATATTTTATTTTATTAAATATATATAACGATTTAAATTAATATTATATATATTTATACGCATATTATACGTACATAGTTTTATACTTTTACTATACTTAAACTTTACCTTTACTTTATTTTTACTTTACTTTAACTTTAATAATTCATACTTTAATAATTCATACTTTAATAATTCACTTTAATAATTCATACTTTAATAATTCACTTTAATAATTCATACTTTAATAATTCACTTTAATAATTCAAAAATCTATTATAAATAGAATTCAATAGGTTTCATTATTTCATAGAAACTTGAAAATAGTTTTCTCTAAACTCTCTCAATCGATTTACATATATATATTTACTCCGTATTATCTCAAGATATTATTAGTATACATAAAATATTACGACGGAGTGCTGTCCGAGTGATTTCGAAGTTGTTTTTTCGAGTGGGATAGGATTAAGGAAATTATGGGTTATAGCTATGGAGGTGATTGAGTATGGTTCATGGGTATGCTCGTGAGGTCAATATAGTGTTTATCATCTCCGTTGCGTTTACGTACCTTTCTTGCAATATTGAATCTCAATATTGATATGTGAGTACTCATAATTTAATTTTTACATACTAATAGTGTATCCCTGACTAGTGCTCGAGTATATAGGATTATGCATGCTTGTACTTTTGATATTGCCATTAGATAGGTTATGTTGATTCCTGAATTAGTTACATATACGATTGAGATAAGGTATAAGATATGGATGTCGTTGGAAAGCTAGCGAAAAATAGTTGAATTTTGGTTTAAGAATCACTTGAATCCAAGTAACGGTTAGAAAGTTATGAAATAAACAAATTGCATAATTAATTTCGTAATTAAAATTGCTGATGATAATTAGTGAACTAATTTTCTGGGTTATAAAAAGTGGTTATTTGGATTCTACTCGTCGAGTAGATGAATTTTCATATAAAGCACGTCTCGTTTCGTTGAACGGTTGTCAAGTTATGGACAAAAGAAGTTTTGCAAATTTTGATGAAATGTCGAAACGGGAACTGAAATTCTCGCTGATCTGCGTTGTTTCATATATATAAAAAAATACCACTGAATTCTTTGCTGTAAGGTCTAACAAACGACTCTAGCCGTTTGTCAATTCGAGTCTCGACGATTTTTCTAAAAATCATCAAAGTTGACGGTTTGGTCACATTTTAAAATTCTAAAAAGAGCTGAAACTTTTTTATTTAAAAATGTCAGTTTTGTATCAGTTGTCATGGTCGGCCTGATATGTGTTTACTCTTGCCAAAAATCATGTTATATCTTTGTGGTAACGAGAATTTGCAGGCTTTGACCGTTTGTCAATACGAGTTTTGAGGAATTTTCTAAAAATCTCCAAAGTAGGCTACTCGGTCACTTTTGTAAATTTATTAAAGCTGAAAAATTAACTTTGAAACGCCGAAAACGCGTTGGCAACTACGAGTTGTCTAGGTTTAGTTTACTTCTGTAATATTTATGCTTAATCTTTTTGGTAATGTGTAACTTTTATCTTTGGCCGTTTATCAATCGGAGTTCCGATAATTTTTCTAAAAATAGCTGAAGTGGCCCGCTTAGTCATGTTTGACCGAAAATCATTTTTGTATAAGTTATTATATATTTGCATGCGACCTCATTTTTACTTTGACCTTTGACTTTTGACTTTAACCTTTGACTTTTGACTTTGAACTTTGACTTTTCCTGTTAACTTTTCAGTTAACTTTTTGTGTTGATTTTCTCTAAAAAAAAAAAAAAAAAAATAACCTAAAATACTATTTTATGATTATGAAACCATTTGTGTTACGTTATTTCACACGTTACCTTTTACTAGAATCTTAATTGAGCATGAGTAATATAACATGTTACTATACTGTAGAGTCAGACTCGAGCTATAGGATAGGATTACACTATGACCTGACCTAAATTGCTATACAAATATTGACCAACATATAAATATATATAATTAATATAGGTTCGTGAATCCGAGGCCAACCTTGCACTTGTTCAATGACGTTATATGTATTTTTACTACGAAATACAGTATGGTGAGTTTCATTTGCCTTTTTACCCTTTATATTTTTGGGACTGAGAATACATGCGCTTTTATAAATGTTTGACGAAATAGACACAAGTAATTGAAACTACATTCTATGGTTGAATTATCGAAATCGAATATGCCCCTTTTTATTAAAGTCTGGTAATCTAAGAATTAGGGAACAGACACCCTAATTGACGCGAATCCTAAAGATAGATCTATTGGGCCTAACAAACCCCATCCAAAGTACCGGATGCTTTAGTACTTCGAAATTTATATCATGTCCAAAGGAGGATCCCGGAATGATAGGGGATATTCTTATATGCATATTGTTAATGTCGGTTACCAGGTGTTCACCATATGAATGATTATTTTTGTCTCTATGCATGGGACGTATATTTATGAGAACTGGAAATGAAATTCTTGTGGTCTATTAAAATGATAGAAATAAATGATTATGATAAACTAATGAACTCACCAACCTTTTGGTTGACACTTTAAAGCATGTTTATTCTCAGGTGTTAAAGAAATCTTCCGCTGTGCATTTGCTCATTTTAAAGATATTACTTGGAGTCTTTCATAGCATATTTCGAAGAACGTTGCATTCGAGTCATTGAGTTCATCAAAGATTATTATTAAATCAATTTATAGTTGGATAGTGGATATTATGAAATGGTATGCATGCCTGTCAATTTTCGATGTAAAGAAAGATTGTCTTTTAAAAACGAATGCAATGTTTGTAAAATGTATCATATATAGGTCAAATACCTAGCAATGTAATCAACTATTGTGAATCGTTTATAATGTATATGAACGGGTCCTTTCAAGATGCTTACCGGTGATGGGAGGAGGAAGATCTGCGGATGCTGGATCGACGGGGATAAAGTTGTCATTCCGCATGTCCTCCTTTTGTTTAGGAGTTAGCTTCTTCTTCTTCTGTTTAGTTTGGGGAGCTTCGGTTGCCTTGCGCTTATTGGCCGAGGTAGCGGGAGCGGTCAACTCGTTCTCCCCAGTCTTCTCTTGCTCTAGAGGTTCGTTTATATTTTGCTTGCGGAAAGAAATGGCCGCAATCTCCTCCGCGGTAAGCACTTTCTTCATCTTCATCTCTGCAAACATATGCGCAATATTATTACATGTACGTATACGCTAGAGGTTATATATTCATATGCATTTATATTATTCCTACCCTTGCCATTCGGCGCGATTATGGCTAGACGCATGTTCTCCCATGGCCAGTGTGCGGATATCCTTCCCAACCGCAGCATAACATTCCCATATGACCGGTGCACAAGCTGTGCGTTAGCGCACTCCGCTAACAACTTCGTTTCCTTGTCATCAAGGACGGGGGTTTTGTTCACATCCTTAGCCATGCTTTCGCACCAGACAAGTGTTTGCGGAAAGGTGGCTCCCACAACAGATTGGTCAATAAAAAAGAAGGTTTCTTTCCAGTGACCCGCGTTCGATTTGGGGGTTTTTGTGACATTCTGACGGGCGAAGAAAGTAAACCACGACTTATGATGATTGGCTAGGCGGTATAAATGAAAGAATACCTTCACTAATGGTACCTTGTTTAGTGCAACACACCACATCTCAAACAGCACTATTTTCCCTATTGCGTAAGGGTGTAATTGCCCTAGTCCTACGACGAAATGATCTAGAACACCTAAAAAGAAGTTGGAAGGTGGCACCCTAAAATTGCCATGCTTAAACGCATGCTCATATATAGCTACCTTGTTCTCCGGCGGTTTGTGGGCACGTTGATTAGACTGGGAAGGCACCGGGTTATACTGTGCTAACAGTGGGTACTGTTTAACAAATGAATTTATATGATGTTGCTCTAATACCGACACTACGTTATCTACGTAAGTCTCTTTAGCCTTAGTCATTTTCTATAAGTAATCGGCGAACAACTAACCTTTAGAAGTTGGCCGGAATGTTTGGATTTTGATTGGAATTTAAATAAGCAGCGTATTGGAGAAGCTTGATGCAGAAAAATGGAAATGTGGGTGAAACAGGCCTATTTATAGTGCAAATTGGGGGTCACGGTGTGCAACGGGTTTCATCATAGCTGTACACGTGTAACGCAATCAACGATTGATATTTTTTGCACGCGTGTGGTTGTCAGTTAGTTGTGCCCTGTGTTGAGCGCGTGGCTCACACGTGCCTGCCAACTGCCACTTTACGTCTTGTCAGCCGAATGAGCTTCTGTGACAGTGACAGGCATTTAATGCCCTCGAAACGCACGCGGAAAATTAAATGCTAGCCGTTTTCTTGTTTTTTCCTTTTCGCTTAATAGTTTGATATCATATGTCTTGCGTCATATAACATCAAACTGGGGGGACATAATGATACCGCAACCCGCATGCACAATACATACGTATGCGGGAACTCGCGTGCATGCGTATGCGTATACTTTGTATGCGGTATGCGGCATACGGATTCGTATCGAATTCCTTTGTTCCCGGTACGGCGGTTACTTGGTCCTCAAGTAAGTATCTTTTCCATAATTATATCCGTGATTCGAGGAGTTGGTTATGGAAGGGATTACCATTATCTCGGATGGTTCTAGAATTAGAGTTTGCCTATATATACAAACCCTAATTATCATTCTAAGGGACAACCACATTACTTAACAATCATTAATCACACATCTTACGTAACCAGCATCATCTCTTGTCTTCTCAAGGTTAACAGGTTAGTTCTTTGTCGACTAGCACCTACAGCCTTATATGGGGCCTTCCGATCAACGACCGTTATCGAAGGTGGACTTAATCACTTGGGCGAAATTATAATAATAATAACTAGCTTAAGATCCGCAAAAATTGCGGGTTTCGACAATAAAACTACAAATATATTATGTTATTTATGAGCACATCAATGAAATCGACAAAATTTGTAAATAAGAAACAAATATATGCAAATCATGAATTGAACAAAATTGTAGATATAACATTAAGTATTATAAAAAGAATGATTATAACTAAAGCTCAAACGGTTAATAAAAAAAGATAATTGATAACTCCACGTCGGATATTTGTTTGTAGTCTGAGTTTTTGATAATAGGTCATTATCCTGTAGCTATATATTTCTATGACGAATTTTCCATGATGTAGTTTAGGACCCTCCAAATTTACGAATTATTGAAAAGGACAAATTAAATATCGAAATAAAATTTTCATATTTGTTGTTACATCTCAATGAACAAAAGCTTTAATTAAGTAGTAAAAATATCAAAGTTTAAATACACAAGTCAACAAATGTTGTCGTTTTCGTGTTAAAAAGCAAATAAATTAAGCATTATAAATATACTCAATATAATTAAAGTTCAAACGGATAATAAAAAAGATAATTCATAACACCACGTCGGATATTTAGTTCTAGTTTGATTTTTTGATAAAAGACCATTATTATTTATTGCAAATTTATGTTGGCTTATTTAACGAAAGAATGTACACCAAGTTACATATCGATTTTATTAATAAGTTTCCTTTTAAATATTGTTTAGACAAACTATTTTTATAGCGAGTAATCTCTAAACATTATGTTTACGGAATCAGTAGATATTTTATTTTGAAAGAAAATATTTAATTAAAATTAACCACCCTTAGGAAAGGAATTACAAAGGTTTTAGAAGTCAATAAGTTTCAATTTAAAAGTAAATACATTGAAGAGTACAAAAATACACTATCTAAAAGAAGACATTTCCGTGTTGAGCTATCGTTAAAAATAACTTGGTTCTGAAAAATGCCATAGCACCCAAGTAACTGAACACATCACTTGGAGCTTCAGTTTTAACTCTAAAACACCCCACGCCGCAACCAATCGGTAATCACTAATCAATCATCAAATGCAGGATGTCTAAATTAATTCAAATCATGATCCTATTCCAAACATCATAAGGAACTTGACATTGAAACGGGGTGTGCGCAACCAATCGGTAACCACTAATCAATCATCAAATGCAGGATGTCTAAATTAATTCAAATCATGATCCTATTCCAAACATCATAAGGAACTTGAGCATAAGGGACAATTTAACGAAGCTATACCCAATAATAAACTATAGATATTGGTTTTGATTCTTCTACTTAACATTAAAATAATATGAACTTCTAAACATGTTTTGGCATTGAATCATGCATAAAACCGTGCAACTTAATTTAGTTTATCAAATAGTTATTGTTGTGAGTTGTAAGTATTGAACCCGTGTGTTGCATTACTGTTTAAAATATATAAAAATAGCTAGTTTTACATCGAATAAGTAGTATTGTTTATTTAGGGTCAGTTAAAATCTCGGTAAAATAAGTATTATAAGTAATCACGACCCTTAGGGTTATCTTTGAAGAATAAAATCATGCAACTTTTGATTGTACATTTGAAATAACCAACTACTCTGTGTAAATAACTACCAATAACCTACATAGAGTACCACATTTTTCAACACAAATTATTTATTAAAGACGGCCCTAACAGCTGTCATTAGTGCAGTGGTTCCGGGTAGGGGTCCGTGAACGAATCAGGTAAAACCTCCCTATAGGGTCAATATATACCGCCATTATTGGTGTTCAATTGCTTTTGAACACACGGTTATGTTAAGCGAGGCTTAGCAAGCGTCGATTTATTAGCGACTTGACTGCCGCTTAGAGTCTAAATTGAACTCCAGGCACAATGTAAAACCTATGAAAATTTGATTCTACCATTTTCATGGCGTCTCTGTTTATTTTATTTTATTTTACTTATTTATTATTTTTTTCTTACTATTATATATATATATATATATATATATATATATATATATATATATATATATATATATATATATATATATATATATATATATATATATATATATATTTATTTATTTATTTATTTATTATTGTTGTTTTTTCTCATTCTCTATAGCCGGAGGTCCCCTTGAAAACAATCTCTTTACCCGTCGAATAGAGAGAGGAAGGACTTTCTCCGCCCTTGTGAGTGTTTAACTCGGGGTGGAGAAATGATTTCTCTTTATTCTAGGATAGAGGAAGGATTGTCTACATCCCACCTCCCCCATACCCCACTCATATGAGATTGGATTTTGTTGTTGTTGTATTGGTGTTCAATTGGTTTAAAGAAAATCATGTCATCTCTAAAGATCGAAAGATCGAAACCATGACTTCTCCCTACCTCATGACACAAAGTACATGGGAAGAACCGTTGGGCTATGTCCGCAAGTTCGCCAAGAGAGCTACGCACTACCAGGTGGCAGTATATACAAGGTAATGGCTTTGTATGAATTAGTATTGGCATTAGTATTTAATATTATACACCATTAGTGAAAACGATAACACATGTTATTCCAAGATATAGTTACTATATATAGTATTGGAGATGGCAAGATAGTAGAAAACGGGTTGAAATTACCACCATTAGTCAGTCAAGTTTCCCCCATACCCCCTGTAGCGAAATTTATTAATTTGACTGACTCAGTAGTAAATTGTTACCATCAACTAACATTATTTTTGTCATGGTGGTACAAAATTACAAAAAACCAACCTTTGATTGTCCCATACTACATTCATAGTGCATTTTTATCTGAAAATGGTTCTCACGAGTCAAAATCTCAAATAACACAAACCCGATAGAGAAAACGTCAACTTGTTTACTAATTGACAGTTTTAGCTAATGGCCTCGCATCACACTTTTCATCGGAGCCTAACACAAAAACGAATTGAAAACGAAACTGATATATAGCATTTAATAAGGATCGGTCACCGCCACATATTTTTACTTTTTTAAAAATTCAATAAGTATTAATGTTGTAAATATGATTACGAAACTATTCTTGGGATATCTTAACCTGATCTGTGTTAAATTATACCCTTTTGACCTGTTGGCATTAGAATCTAACCCAAGATGACTCCTTACAAATACACGAATATTTAAAATCTGATCTTGAGTGATCTTGAGTTGCACGGTAGTTTAATATACAACGTAAAATACTTAACTGTAAAAAAACACATACTCGTAGGTAAAACCCTCCCAATGTGAATTACTTGAGTGTAAAATCATGGTGTTAACATAACTATAAATGCATTCAACTTTAAGCAAGTAAAAGCGATAACTGACATTGGAGTAAAAAATATGTGCAGTGCTTAAATCACTACTCAAGTCGTCAGGTAGTTACCATGTAATGGGGATTGGCCATCATTGCATCACTTTTATAATTATCATAGAACTGACTTTCAAACATCCTGCATAAAGAGCAAAATGTTAAAGAAGAAAAACATTAATATTTTCAGGCTAACTATCCCCAGTTGGAGACTTTCCTCAATTCGCCAACCTGCCCAAGTAACTGAAAAAAACACATAGGTAAAACCCATGAGCAAAATAAAAAAAAAAACACATACTCGTAGGTAAAACCCGCCCAAGTAGGGGAAAAAATACTCGTAGGTAAAACCCACCTAATGTAAAATACTTAAACTGTAAAATCATGTTGTTAACATAACTTATTTTATAGAAGTGTTAAGGTAAACAAATAATCATAAAAATAGT
This sequence comes from Rutidosis leptorrhynchoides, assembly GCF_046630445.1. Lineage (NCBI taxonomy): Eukaryota > Viridiplantae > Streptophyta > Magnoliopsida > Asterales > Asteraceae > Rutidosis > Rutidosis leptorrhynchoides. The sequence goes on from NC_092342.1 coordinate 303,360,174, forward strand.
AAAATTGAAATTACAGATATACGATCACGAAATAAACGATGTTCTGGTGTGTCATAGCGACCATCACAAAGGTCAGGACCTCCAAAAAACGTTGTTATTTTTCTGTAACTTCCATGGTTGTTGTCATCAGACCCTTTTCCTTTTCTTGATAATGTTAATATTGATTATTAATTTAGACTTTCGAAATAACAAAAACAAATAAGCATGTACCCAAAAAGTTCACAATAGTTTTGCAAGAATCACTTTATTCTGTATTAGCAGCTTGTTGAAATACGAAACCACCCATCTTGCACCACTGCAAATTTATTAATGTAAAATACAAATAGAAACAAAAACATTGTGGACATAATACATAAACAATCAAGTTATGATGTAAATATAATACATCAGGGCTTTGAAGGTCTCCATTAATTAACCTAAACACATTAGTAACCATATATGCATTCAACTTTAAGCAAGTAAAAGCTATAACTGACATTGGAGTAAAAAATATGAGTAATTATTACATTACTGCTCAGGTCGTCCGGGTAGTTACCATATGATGGGAGCGTGTTATTTGGTTGGAATAGCATGGACCTACATACCTTGCTTGTAAACCAGCTGCAGAGTTAACCCTTGTTCTATTGGTTTGATACTACCAAGACGACTTCGCGTTGCTAACGTATGTGCAACTAAAAAGTCTGCGAACATATGTAAGATATTTCAATATCCTATACTCCCAGCCTCTGTAACAAATTAGTTATATGTTGCTTCTCATTTGACAACATGAATGTTATTGCATTATATTATTTTTGTTAGTGTATAGGTTTATTTTTGTGGTGTTTTACTTGGGTCTTTGAATAGTGCACATTTTGCTTGTGATTGCAAACGTTCGTTGGGTGACTTTTTAGTTGTACACAGGTTAGTATATAGTAATATAGAATATTGAAATATATCGAACCTGGTTTCGTTGTTTCAGTGGTGGGTGTGATGTCGTAAATTTCGTCCATATTAGTGGTGGGAGTACGCCTTGGTTATCGTATCATTGTTCTTTATTATGGTTGTTAGCAATCATATTTGAGAATTTCTAAATCCCGGTGAAAATTAGTCACACCTGCAATAATACAAACTAAAAAAACAAATATCGGTATGCTAAAAAAAAAACTTGTACAATTACATACAAAATAACTGATCTCAGAAATGACATTTAATTGATGGATCAAGTTATCACTCTAATAACACTCATACAAAGAAAAATGTTTGCTATTTGTTGGCTACTAACAACTACCCAAATATTTGAAAATTTAGTTATGAATTCTCATTCATTAGTCATTAGCCTTTATGACCCAAACGGGTTGGTAATTAAAACATGATAAATACTCATTTATAAAACATCAAAACTTGTAAACTTACATAACACAATATACTAACCTCTGCATTTGGGGCATTAACCAAACATTCTTACCCAGGAACGTTCATGATCTCTGCAAAATCAAGTATCATCAATTATAGTGATCAGAAACATAAACTAAAACAACCTAGAATTACAAAACCATCGAAACTAAATACAGTTCAAATCTTTACAGAATTAAAGAAGCAATATTACATTTTAAATTATAAAGCAAATAGAAAGAATAATTTTTGGATGAACTCACTAATTAAACACGTGAACAATAGCAACGAAGCAAATCTTTTGATAAACATCGACTATTCATCAATGTTCTATTGAATCTGAAACAATAACAAACTATTTTTATTTGAATCTGAAACTAAATATGGACTTTGAAGAAATCAACAATAATGAAAATCAGAAGATACCCATGTTCCATTTATTTCCATCATCATCGACAGCAGCAACAATCTCTCGACAACAGCAACAATCTCTACACAATAAAAATTACAAACATGTTTAGAAGAATAAAAATTACAAAACCCTAATTTGTATAATAATCAGAGATCTAAGAAAGAGCCCTAATTAAAAAAAAAAAATTGACAAAATTACGTACCCTAATCTTCGAAATCGTATACCTCTTAATCCTATAACTATTTGAAATCATAACCGCGAAATCATCAACCTTTATTCCCGAGTGTTCAATCGATTGTCCAGCAACATACTTTATTTTTGATTTTGATCGAAGAACAATATCCGAAATACTCACCCGCGGATGGTGTAATCTGATTTATTCGATTGAATCTTGGGTTCTTGCTTGTGATGCGATTACATGTTCCGATTGATTGTAAGTGTCGATTACCTTAGGCGATTGTAGGTGTCGATTACTATTCCGTATTCTGTATGTTTTTAATTGCCCGTGTTTTTGTTAATGTAGGGGTAATATTGGAAGGAAAGTTTTGATAGTGTCCTTATTGAGTTATAATTATATCCAAGGGTGTAGAGAATGGGTAGGTGATGGTAATTTCTTTAATCCAATGGTTGAGATTAGAGGAAAATTTTAAATGTATCTTTTCTTTGACTTTATTATAATGTATAGTAGGGAGTAGCGAAGGGAGTAGGGAAGGGATAGGGATAATAATAATAATAATAATAATAATAATAATAAGAATATTATTATTATTATTATTATTATTATTATTATTATTATTATTGTGGTTATTCTTATTATTATTCTTATTCTTATTATTATTATTATTATTATTATTATTTTTATTATTATTGTTGTTGTTGTTGTTGTTGTTATTATTATTATTATTACTATTATTAATACTATTATTATTCTTATTCTTATTATTGTGGTTATTCTTATTATTCGTGTTATTATTATTATTATTATTATTATTATTATTATTATTATTATCGTTGTTGTTGTTATTATTATTATTATTATTATTATTATTATTATTATTATTATTATTATTATTAAAAAATAAGAATATTCGTTTATTAATAAAAGTTAAGATTAAAACGATTGAAATATTTTATTTATCACATTTATTAATGTAGTATTCAAGTACACCATAACTTGATATCATCTTTTATATACTTACGTTTTACATAGCATTGAATTAGATGTAACAATCACCATAGGTTTATGATTTCTGTTTGTAGATGTTTGTACCATATTAATCTTCGGATCCGTTTGTAGTGACCCGAACTTTTCCAAGTTTATATATATTAATTGAGATTTATATTTAAATGATTAAATGTTTCCAACATGTTAAGCAATCAAACTTGTTAAGACTTGATTAATTGAAATATGTTTCATATAGACAATTGACCACCCAAGTTGACCGGTGATTCACGAACGTTAAAACTTGTAAAAACTATATGATGACATATATATGGATATATATATATATAGTTAACATGATACTATGATAAGTAAACATATCATTAAGTATATTAACAATGAACTACATATGTAAAAACAAGACTACTAACTTAATGATTTTTAAACGAGACATATATGTAACGATTATCGTTGTAAAGACATTTAATGTATATATATCATATTAAGAGATATTCATACATGATAATATCATGATAATATAATAATTTAAAATCTCATTTGATATTATAAACATTGGGTTAACAACATTTAACAAGATCGTTAACCTAAAAGTTTCAAAACAACACTTACATGTAACGACTAACGATGACTTAACGACTCAGTTAAAATGTCTATACATTTAGTGTTTTAATATGTATTTATACACTTTTGAAAGAATTCAATACACTTATCAAAATACTTCTACTTAACAAAAATGCTTACAATTACATCCTCGTTCAGTTTCATCAACAATTCTACTCGTATGCACCCGTATTCGTACTCGTATGCACCCGTATTCGTACTCGTACAATACACAGCTTTTAGATGTATGTACTATTGGTATATACACTCCAATGATCAGCTCTTAGCAGCCCATGTGAGTCACCTAACACATGTGGGAACCATCATTTGGCAACTAGCATGAAATATCTCATAAAATTACAAAAATATGAGTAATCATTCATGACTTATTTACATGAAAACAAAATTACATATCCTTTATATCTAATCCATACACCAACGACCAAAAACACCTACAAACACTTTCATTCTTCAATTTTCTTCATCTAATTGATCTCTCTCAAGTTCTATCTTCAAGTTCTAAGTGTTCTTCATATATTCTACAAGTTCTAGTTACATAAAATCAAGAATACTTTCAAGTTTGCTAGCTCACTTCCAATCTTGTAAGGTGATCATCCAACCTCAAGAAATCTTTGTTTCTTACAGTAGGTTATCATTCTAATACAAGGTAATAATCATATTCAAACTTTGGTTCAATTTCTATAACTATAACAATCTTATTTCAAGTGATGATCTTACTTGAACTTGTTTTCGTGTCATGATTCTGCTTCAAGAACTTCGAGCCATCCAAGGATCCGTTGAAGCTAGATCCATTTTTCTCTTTTCCAGTAGGTTTATCCAAGGAAATTAAGGTAGTAATGATGTTCATAACATCATTCGATTCATACATATAAAGCTATCTTATTCGAAGGTTTAAACTTGTGATCACTAGAACATAGTTTAGTTAATTCTAAACTTGTTCGCAAACAAAAGTTAATCCTTCTAACTTGACTTTTAAAATCAACTAAACACATGTTCTATATCTATATGATATGCTAACTTAATGATTTAAAACCTGGAAACATGAAAAACACCGTAAAACCGGATTTACGCCGTCGTAGTAACACAGCGGGCTGTTTTGGGTTAGTTAATTAAAAACTATGATAAACTTTGATTTAAAAGTTGTTATTTTGAGAAAATGATTTTTATTATGAACATGAAACTATATCCAAAAATTATGGTTAAACTCAAAGTGGAAGTATGTTTTCTAAAATGGTCATCTAGACGTCGTTCTTTAGACTGAAATGACTACCTTTACAAAAACGACTTGTAACTTATTTTTCCGACTATAAACTTATACTTTTCTGTTTAGATTCATAAAATAGAGTTCAATATGAAACCATAGCAATTTGATTCACTCAAAACGGATTTAAAATGAAGAAGTTATGGGTAAAACAAGATTGGATAATTTTTCTCATTTTAGCTACGTGAAAATTGGTAACAAATCTATTCCAACCATAACTTAATCAACTTGTATTGTATATTATGTAATCTTGAGATACCATAGACACGTATACAATGTTTCGACCTATCATGTCGACACATCTATATATATTTCGGAACAACCATAGACACTCTATATGTGAATGTTGGAGTTAGCTATACAGGGTTGAGGTAGATTCCAAAATATATATAGTTTGAGTTGTGATCAATACTGAGATACGTATACACTGGGTCGTAGATTGATTCAAGATAATATTTATCGATTTATTTCTGTACATCTAACTGTGGACAACTAGTTGTAGGTTACTAACGAGGACAGCTGACTTAATAAACTTAAAACATCAAAATATATTAAAAGTATTGTAAATATATTTTGAACATACTTTGATATATATGTATATATTGTTATAGGTTCGTGAATCAACCAGTGGCCAAGTCTTACTTCCCGACGAAGTAAAAATCTGTGAAAGTGAGTTATAGTCCCACTTTTAAAATCTAATATTTTTGGGATGAGAATAAATGCAGGTTTTATAAATGAATTACAAAATAGACACAAGTACGTGAAACTACATTCTATGGTTGAATTATCGAAATCGAATATGCCCCTTTTTATTAAGTCTGGTAATCTAAGAATTAGGGAACAGACACCCTAATTGACGCGAATCCTAAAGATAGATCTATTGGGCCTAACAAACCCCATCCAAAGTACCGGATGCTTTAGTACTTCGAATTTTATATCATATCCGAAGGGTGTCCCGGAATGATGGGGATATTCTAATATATGCATCTTGTTAATGTCGGTTACCAGGTGTTCACCATATGAATGATTTTTATCTCTATGTATGGGATGTGTATTGAAATATGAAATCTTGTGGTCTATTGTTACGATTTTATATATATAGGTTAAACCTATAACTCACCAACATTTTTGTTGACGTTTAAAGCATGTTTATTCTCAGGTGAATATTAAGAGCTTCCGCTATTGCATACTAAAATAAGGACAAGATTTGGAGTCTATGTTTGTATGATATTGTGTAAAAACTGCATTCAAGAAACTGATTTCGATGTAACATATTTGTCTTGTAAACCATTATGTAATGGTCGTGTGTAAACAGGATATTTTAGATTATCATTATTTGATAATCTATGTAAAGCTTTTTAAACCTTTATTGATGAAATAAAGGTTATGGTTTGTTTTAAAATGAATGCAGTCTTTGAAAAACGTCTCATATAGAGGTCAAAACCTCGCAACGAAATCAATTAATATGGAACGTTTTTAATCAATAAGAACGGGACATTTCAGTTGGTATCCGAGCGTTGGTCTTAGAGAACCAGAATATTGCATTAGTGTGTCTTATCGAGTTTGTTAGGATGCATTAGTGAGTCTGGACTTCGACCGTGTTTACTTGAAAAATGATTGCTTAACAAATTTGTTGGAAACTATATATTTTTAACATGTGAATATTATGTGATATATTAATCTCTTAACGCGTTTGATATTTTGTGATAGATGTCTACCTCTAGAACAAGTCCCATTGACTCACCTAATAATAATGAAGAGTCAAATGTAAATTGGAATGATTCGTGGACTGATTCACAAGTTCCCGAAGAGGAACCGGAAGAAGAGTCGGAACCGAAAGAAGAATCGGAACCGGAAGAAGAATCGGAACCAGATGAAGAAATAGAACCGGTGGGGGAAATAATAAAACGGTTAAGTAAAAGAAAATCCTCAACCAACCGACCAAGGTTAATTATGGTCAATGGTGTTTCCGCCAAGGAAGCAAAATATTGGGAGGATTACCAATTCTCCGATGAATCGGATTCCGACGAGAATTCCGATGATGTTATAGAAATTACCCCAACTGAATTTAAAAAGGCAAAAGAAAATAATAAGGGAAAGGGTATAAAAATAGAGAAATCTAATTCCAACCCCGATGAACTTTATATGTATCGTCAACCCCCGAAGTCCTTAAGTTGTAACAATGACCCGGGAACCTCTAAACCACCAGGTTTTTCTAAACCAATGTGGAAAACGACGGCTCGTATTAGGGGAACATCATATATCCCTAGAAACTTGGCAAAACGGACCAAAACCGAAGAAGAAGAAACAAGCGAGTCGGAATAAGATAGTTGTATTCGTGTGGTGTAATATAGTGTGCTTATGCTTTATGATATATGTAAAAATTGCTTGTATTAATAAGTATTTTTTTTATGAATCTAACTCTTGTCTATTTTACAGTATAAAAACACAAAATGGATAGACAACCCAATATTTTAAGAGACCTACCCGGAGACATGATTGATGAAATCTTGTCTAGAGTCAGTCAGAATTCTTCGGCACAACTATTTAAGGAGATATCAGTTTGTAAGACATTCGAAGAACGTTCCAAGAATGCCTTGGTTTATAAAAGGTTTTCGTTCGAAAGATGGGGGATATCACATTGGGAAATCCATAAGTTACGATGTGTTTACTTTGACGCATATATTGCGGGGAACCCAAATGCTATTTTACGCAATGGGTTAAGAAATTATTTTGACTCAATATATCCGAATATTGGACTTCGTGATTTAGAAAAAATGGCTAACATGCAACATAAAGAAGCATGTTATGCTTACGGATTAGTAATGTTCGCTTCTCACCAAAGTGAGAACAAGAACATCGGGCTACAACTATTAAACAAAACGTTCCCACAAGTGACGGAGTCGGTAATTGGGGTAAGAAATGAGGTTTTTAGATTGTTACGGGACTGTTGGACATTACGTAACTCTCGTCCCTTTGACGACGTTACAACACGCTGTCTTATCAACGACCATAACGGTTATGTTCCACAAGACCAAGGATGGGAAGTAATCCTAGTAAAACCAGAATGCATGATTTGTTTCTGGACGTATGAATTACGTGTCTTTATTGCCTTTGCTGAACGACTTGTGTACTAGCTAGAATTATCTTCACAACCATCTTGTATCAAATTTATTGTGTGCTATATTTCATGCTATATGTAAAATAAGCGGTATTGTAAGTTTGTAAAATATTGTGTAAAAATTTGAACGCGAAATATTATTATAATCAGTTTTTCATATAGAATTGTAGTAGTTGAATTGTATATTAGCTACTAAGTATGAACTTAACGGGTAGGTACTACCCGAATTTAAACTTATAAAACGCTAATATGAAGAAAAAGCTTTTATAAATGAGTTCATATTATGCTACGAAATACTATTAACTACTCTTAATATTCTGTATGATTAACTTGTTCCATTTGACTATTTTGAAGAAAATGGCACCGACTACTCGACACACCGTGAATATGAATGAAGAGGAATTTCGTACTTTTCTAGCTTCAAACATAGCCGCAGTACAGGCTGCGCTACATACCAACAATAACCTTGGATCTAGCAGTACAGGAAATCGTATAGGATGCACCTACAAAGAATTCACTGCCTGCAAACCTTTGGAATTTGATGGAACCGAAGGACCGATCGAATTGAAACGGTGGACCGAGAAGGTCGAATCGGTGTTTGCCATAAGTAAGTGTACTGAAGAGGACAAAGTGAAGTACGCTACGCATACCTTCACAGGTTCTGCGTTAACATGGTGGAATACCTATCTAGAGCAAGTGGGATAAGACGATGCGCACGGACTACCGTGGTCAGCATTCAAGCACTTGATGAACGAGAAATACCATCCCAGAACCGAGGTCAATAAGCTCAAGACAGAACTTAGAGGGTTACGAACCCAAGGATTTGATATTACCACGTACGAAAGACGATTCACAGAATTGTGCCTATTGTGTCCGGGAGCATTCGAAGATGAGGAAGAGAAAATCGACGCGTTTGTGAAAGGATTACCGGAAAGAATCCAAGAAGATATAAGTTCACACGAGCCCGCCTCCATACAACAGGCATGTAGAATGGCTCACAAACTAGTGAACCAGATTGAAGAAAGAATTAAAGAACAGACTACTGAAGAGGCCAATGTGAAGCAAGTCAAAAGAAAGTGGGAGGAAAACGGTGATAAGAATCACCAATACAACAACAACAGCAATTACAACAATAATCGCAACAATTGTCCCAACAATCGCAACATCAATCGCAACTACAACAAACGGCCCAACAACAATAACAACAACAACAACAACAACAACAACAACAACAACAACAACTATAACAATCATCCCAACAACAATAATAACCGCAGCAACAACAACAATCAGAAGCAGCTATGCCAAAGGTGTGAAAAGTATCACTCGGGGTTCTGCACCAAATTTTGAAACAAGTGTAAAAGAAATGGTCATAGCGCGGCGAAGTGTGAGGTCTACGGACCAGGGGTTAATAGAACGAAAGGAACAAATGGTGTTGGAACGAGTAATGGCGGAGCAAGTAGTGTCGGAGCAAGTTATGCCAATGTAGTTTGTTATAAATGTGGAAAATCGGGCCACATTATTAGAAATTGTCCGAACCAGGAGAACACGAATGGACAAGGCCACGGAAGAGTTTTCAATATTAATGCGGCAGAGGCACAGGAAGACCCGGAGCTTGTTACAGGTACGTTTCTTATTGACAATAAATCTGCTTACGTTTTATTTGATTCGGGTGCGGATAGAAGCTATATGAGTAGAGATTTTTGTGCTAAATTAAGTTGTCCATTGACGCCTTTGGATAGTAAATTTTTACTCGAATTAGCAAATGGTAAATTAATTTCATCAGATAATATATCTCGGAATTGAGAAATTAAACTGGTTAGCGAAACATTTAAGATTGATTTGATACCAGTAGAGTTAGGGAGTTTTGATGTGATAATCGGTATGGACTGGTTGAAAGAAGTGAAAGCAGAGATCGTTTGTTACAAAAATGCAATTCGCATTATACGAGAAAAAGGAAAACCCTTAATGGTGTACGGAGAAAAGGGCAACACGAAGCTACATCTTATTAGTAATTTGAAGGCACAAAAACTAATAAGAAAAGGTTGCTATGCTGTTCTAGCACACGTCGAGAAAGTACAAACTGAAGAAAAGAGCATCAATGATGTTCCCATTGCAAAAGAATTTCCCGATGTATTTCCGAAAGAATTACCGGGATTACCCCCACATCGATCCGTTAAATTTCAAATAGATCTTGTACCAGGAGCTGCACCAATAGCTCGTGCTCCTTACAGACTCGCACCCAGCGAGATGAAAGAACTGCAAAGCCAATTACAAGAACTTTTAGAGCGTGGTTTCATTCGACCAAGCACATCACCGTGGGGAGCTCCTGTTTTGTTTGTCAAGAAGAAAGATGGTACACTCAGGTTGTGTATCGACTACTGAGAGTTGAACAAACTTACCATCAAGAACTGCTACCTACTACCGAGAATTGACGACTTATTTGATCAACTACAAGGCTCGTCTGTTTATTCAAAGATTGACTTACGTTCCGGGTATCATCAAATGCGGGTGAAAGAAGATGATATTCCAAAGACTGCTTTCAGAACACGTTATGGTCATTACGAGTTTATGGTCATGCCGTTTGGTTTAACTAATGCACCAGCTGTGTTCATGGACCTTATGAACCGAGTGTGTGGACCATACCTTGACAAGTTTGTCATTGTTTTCATTGATGACATACTTATTTACTCAAAGAATGACCAAGAACATGGTGAACATTTGAGAAAGGTGTTAGAAGTATTGAGGAAGGAAGAATTATACGCTAAGTTTTCAAAGTGTGCATTTTGGTTGGAAGAAGTTCAATTCCTCGGTCACATAGTGAACAAAGAAGGTATTAAGGTGGATCCGGCAAAGATAGAAACTGTTGAAAAGTGGGAAACCCCGAAAACTCCGAAACACATACGCCAGTTTTTAGGACTAGCTGGTTACTACAGAAGGTTCATCCAAGACTTTTCCAGAATAGCAAAACCCTTGACTGCATTAACGCATAAAGGGAAGAAATTTGAATGGAATGATGAACAAGAGAAAGCGTTTCAGTTATTGAAGAAAAAGCTAACTACGGCACCTATATTGTCATTGCCTGAAGGGAATGATGATTTTGTGATTTATTGTGACGCATCAAAGCAAGGTCTCGGTTGTGTATTAATGCAACGAACGAAGGTGATTGCTTATGCGTCTAGACAATTGAAGATTCACGAACAAAATTATACGACGCATGATTTGGAATTAGGAGCGGTTGTTTTTGCATTAAAGACTTGGAGGCACTACTTATATGGGGTCAAAAATATTATATATACCGACCACAAAAGTCTTCAACACATATTTAATCAGAAACAACTGAATATGAGGCAGCGTAGGTGGATTGAATTATTGAATGATTACGACTTTGAGATTCGTTACCACCCGGGGAAGGCAAATGTGGTAGCCGATGCCTTGAGCAGGAAGGACAGAGAACCCATTCGAGTAAAATCTATGATTATAATGATTCATAATAACCTTACTACTCAAATAAAGGAGGCGCAACAAGGAGTTTTAAAAGAGGGAAATTTAAAGGATGAAATACCCAAAGGATCGGAGAAGCATCTTAATATTCGGGAAGACGGAACCCGGTATAGGGCTGAAAGGATTTGGGTACCAAAATTTGGAGATATGAGAGAAATGGTACTTAGAGAAGCTCATAAAACCAGATACTCAATACATCCTGGAACGGGGAAGATGTACAAGGATCTCAAGAAACATTTTTGGTGGCCGGGTATGAAAGCCGATGTTGCTAAATATGTAGGAGAATGTTTGACGTGTTCTAAGGTCAAAGCTGAGCATCAGAAACCATCAGGTCTACTTCAACAACCCGAAATCCCGGAATGGAAATGGGAAAACATTACCATGGATTTCATCACTAAATTGCCAAGGACTGCAAGTGGTTTTGATACTATTTGGGTAATAGTTGATCGTCTCACCAAATCAGCACACTTCCTGCCAATAAGAGAAGATGACAAGATGGAGAATTTAGCACGACTGTATTTGAAGGAAGTCGTCTCCAGACATGGAATACCAATCTCTATTATATCTGATAGGGATGGCAGATTTATTTCAAGATTCTGGCAGACATTACAGCAAGCATTAGGAACTCGTCTAGACATGAGTACTGCCTATCATCCACAAACTAATGGGCAGAGCGAAAGGACGATACAAACGCTTGAAGACATGCTACGAGCATGTGTTATTGATTTCGGAAACAGTTGGGATCGACATCTACCGTTAGCAGAATTTTCCTACAACAACAGCTACCATTCAAGCATTGAGATGGCGCCGTTTGAAGCACTTTATGGTAGAAAGTGCAGGTCTCCGATTTGTTGGAGTGAAGTGGGGGATAGACAGATTACGGGTCCAGAGATTATACAAGAAACTACCGAGAAGATCATCCAAATTCAACAACGGTTGAAAACCGCCCAAAGTCGACAAAAGAGCTACGCTGACATTAAAAGAAAAGATATAGAATTTGAAATTGGAGAGATGGTCATGCTTAAAGTTGCACCTTGGAAAGGCGTTGTTCGATTTGGTAAACGAGGAAAATTAAATCCAAGGTATATTGGACCATTCAAGATTATTGATCGTGTCGGACCAGTAGCTTACCGACTTGAGTTACCTCAACAACTCGCGGCTGTACATAACACTTTCCACGTCTCGAATTTTAAGAAATATTTTGCTAAAGAAGATCTCACTATTCCGTTAGATGAAATTCAAATCAACGAAAAACTTCAATTCATCGAAGAACCCGTCGAAATAATGGATCGTGAGGTTAAAAGACTTAAGCAAAACAAGATACCAATTGTTAAGGTTCGATGGAATGCTCGTAGAGGACCCGAGTTCACCTGGGAGCGTGAAGATCAGATGAAGAAGAAATACCCGCATCTATTTCCAGAAGATTCGTCAACACCTTCAACAGCTTAAAATTTCGGGACGAAATTTATTTAACGGGTAGGTACTGTAGTGACCCGAACTTTTCCAAGTTTATATATATTAATTGAGATTTATATTTAAATGATTAAATGTTTCCAACATTTTAAGAAATCAAACTTGTTAAGACTTGATTAATTGAAATATGTTTCATATAGACAATTGACCACCCAAGTTGACCGGTGATTCACGAACGTTAAAACTTGTAAAAACTATATGATGACATATATATGGATATATATATATAGTTAACATGATACTATGATAAGTAAACATATCATTAAGTATATTAACAATGAACTACATATGTAAAAACAAGACTACTAACTTAATGATTTTTAAACGAGACATATATGTAACGATTATCGTTGTAAAGACATTTAATGTATATATATCATATTAAGAGATATTCATACATGATAATATCATGATAATATAATAATTTAAAATCTCATTTGATATTATAAACATTGGGTTAACAACATTTAACAAGATCGTTAACCTAAAGGTTTCAAAACAACACTTACATGTAACGACTAACGATGACTTAACGACTCAGTTAAAATGTCTATACATGTAGTGTTTTAATATGTATTTATACACTTTTGAAAGACTTCAATACACTTATCAAAATACTTCTACTTAACAAAAATGCTTACAATTACATCCTCGTTCAGTTTCATCAACAATTCTACTCGTATGCACCCGTATTCGTACTCGTACAATACACAGCTTTTAGATGTATGTACTATTAGTATATACACTCCAATGATCAGCTCTTAGCAGCCCATGTGAGTCACCTAACACATGTGGGAACCATCATTTGGCAACTAGCATGAAATATCTCATAAAATTACAAAAATATGAGTAATCATTCATGACTTATTTACATGAAAACAAAATTACATATCCTTTATATCTAATCCATACACCAACGACCAAAAACACCCACAAACACTTTCATTCTTCAATTTTCTTCATCTAATTGATCTCTCTCAAGTTCTATCTTCAAGTTCTAAGTGTTCTTCATATATTCTACAAGTTCTAGTTACATGAAATCAAGAATACTTTCAAGTTTGCTAGCTCACTTCCAATCTTGTAAGGTGATCATCCAACCTCAAGAAATCTTTGTTTATTACAGTAGGTTATCATTCTAATACAAGGTAATAATCATAATCAAACTTTGGTTCAATTTCTATAACTATAACAATCTTATTTCAAGTGATGATCTTACTTGAACTTGTTTTCGTGTCATGATTCTGCTTCAAGAACTTCGAGCCATCCAAGGATCCGTTGAAGCTAGATCCATTTTTCTCTTTTCCAGTAGGTTTATCCAAGGAAATTAAGGTAGTAATGATGTTCATAACATCATTCGATTCATACATATAAAGCTATCTTATTCGAAGGTTTAAACTTGTGATCACTAGAACATAGTTTAGTTAATTCTAAACTTGTTCGCAAACAAAAGTTAATCCTTCTAACTTAACTTTTAAAATCAACTAAACACATGTTCTATATCTATATGATATGCTAACTTAATGATTTAAAACCTGGAAACATGAAAAACACCGTAAAACCGGATTTACGCCGTCGTAGTAACACCGCGGGCTGTTTTGGGTTAGTTAATTAAAAACTATGATAAACTTTGATTTAAAAGTTGTTATTCTGAGAAAATGATTTTTATTATGAACATGAAACTATATCCAAAAATTATGGTTAAACTCAAAGTGGAAGTATGTTTTCTAAAATGGTCATCTAGACGTCGTTCTTTCGACTGAAATGACTACCTTTACAAAAACGACTTGTAACTTATTTTTCCGACTATAAACCTATACTTTTCTGTTTAGATTCATAAAATAGAGTTCAATATATAACCATAGCAATTTGATTCACTCAAAACGGATTTAAAATGAAGAAGTTATGGGTAAAACAAGATTGGATAATTTTTCTCATTTTAGCTTCGTGAAAATTGGTAACAAATCTATTCCAACCATAACTTAATCAACTTGTATTGTATATTATGTAATCTTGAGATACCATAGACACGTATACAATGTTTCGACCTATCATGTCGACACATCTATATATATTTCGGAACAACCATAGACACTATATATGTGAATGTTGGAGTTAGCTATACAGGGTTAAGGTTGATTCCAAAATATATATAGTTTGAGTTGTGATCAATACTGAGATACGTATACACTGGGTCGTAGATTGATTCAAGATAATATTTATCGATTTATTTCTGTACATCTAACTGTGGACAACTAGTTGTAGGTTACTAACGAGGACAGCTGACTTAATAAACTTAAAACATCAAAATATATTAAAAGTGTTGTAAATATATTTTGAACATACTTTGATATATATGTATATATTGTTATAGGTTTGTGAATCAACCAGTGGCCAAGTCTTACTTCCCGACGAAGTAAAAATATGTGAAAGTGAGTTATAGTCCCACTTTTAAAATCTAATATTTTTGGGATGAGAATACATGCAGGTTTTATAAATGATTTACAAAATAGACACAAGTACGTGAAACTACATTCTATGGTTGAATTATCGAAATTGAATATGCCCCTTTTTATTAAGTCTGGTAATCTAAGAATTAGGGAACAGACACCCTAATTGACGCGAATCCTAAAGATAGATCTATTGGGCCTAACAAACCCCATCCAAAGTGCCGGATGCTTTAGTACTTCAAATTTTATATCATATCCGAAGGGTGTCCCGGAATGATGGGGATATTCTAATATATGCATCTTGTTAATGTCGGTTACCAGGTGTTCACCATATGAATGATTTTTATCTCTATGTATGAGATGTGTATTGAAATATGAAATCTTGTGGTCTATTATTATGATTTGATATATGTAGGTTAAACCTATAGCTCACCAACATTTTTGTTGACGTTTTAAGCATGTTTATTCTCAGGTGTTTATTAAGAGCTTCCGCTGTCGCATACTTAAATAAGGACGAGATTTGGAGTCCATGCTTGTATGATATTGTGTAAAAACTGCATTCAAGAAACTTATTTTGTTGTAACATATTTGTATTGTAAACCATTATGTAATGGTCGTGTGTAAACAGGATATTTTAGATTATCATTATTTGATAATCTACGTAAAGCTTTTTAAACCTTTATTGATGAAATAAAGGTTATGGTTTGTTTTAAAATGAATGCAGTCTTTGAAAAATGTCACATATAGAGGTTAAAACCTCGCAACGAAATCAATTAATATGGAACGTTTTTAATTAATAAGAACGGGACATTTCACCGTTTACTGCTATGGTCATTTTTCCGCGAAAAGAAAAACAATGATACGATCATTGATTGTTATCATGTTTGTTGTGCTCTTCATGAGTATAGGTAAGGTAGTAATAATAATATTTGTAATCGTGGAAAAAAAAATCTCATCACATTCACTATAATTGCATATATGTATCAAATTTTGCAGGTTTAGAGTTCTTTATGGCCCAAAACATTTGTACTTCATATCTTTATATGACGAACTCTTGTGAAGATATTTCGTGTATTGAAGTATGTCGCACAACACACGGACCTATAGCCTTTGGAAGCCAGTTCATTTGTCATTGTTATTTTATGTGTCCACGTAAGAGTGAGTACGGTGAAACTTCACAAGTCTCTCTCTGTCTAGTGGCGGAACTTGAACCCTGATACAGATGAGGCAAGTGTAAAAATTTAATAACTTTTTAATTGTTAGCAGGGGTAGACACTAAAAAAACCTTATTTTTGGTATATATAAAAAAAAATAGTGTAAATTTTTTTCCCGTTAAATCCAGCTGGGGCGGATACCCCTATGTAATAGGGGTTATCACTAAAATGCCCAGTTTTTCTTCCTTTTTTGACTCAGAACCCATAAAAAATAAAAGTTGACAATTTGCTCGCGCAAGGCGCAAGGTGTCTGCTTTGCGACCTTGCTTCCCGATCGACGCAAGGATGCAAGGTGCCTCTTGCTACCTTGCTTCCCGGGGACACAAGGACGCAAGGTGCCTCTTGCTCCTGCCTGATGTCATAATCAATGTTTTCTTTATGACATTTCATCAAACACCTTACGTGCATCTTTCGTGATACGGTTTTATGAGACTTATCTTGAAAGTTGATTGCTTTGATAGTCCTTACATAGTTCCAAAGACGTGAAATTAATTGTGACAATAAAATTTAGCGTTTTAAAATATAGTAAAAATTTGGTGTAGCCTGCAGCAGATGTATATCCTCTGTTTAATAAGCATTATATTTGAAATGTAAAAGCAAATGCACATCTGTTATCGATGCATTCAGTTCAATGCACATTCAAAGTTCAATTTAATAGCTAAAATATATGTGTTTCTCCAACAAATAGGTAGTACTATAATCCTTATACCATTTAACAGTAACATGATTGCCAAAAAAAATCCTAATAAATAGTCCAGCATGTTGCATGATTATTTAATGATTAACTGTGAACAAAATCGGTACATATATTGATAACAGAAGCTTTCTCTAGAGGAGTGCCATCTTTTCTATCACCTAAGCCCAAGGTAATATTGATCAAAGCAATCACCTTTCAAGATATGTCGCAAAAAAACCGTATCATGTAAGATGCACGTAAGGTGTTTGATCAAACGTGTGAAAGAAAACATTGATCATGATATCAGGCGGGAGCAAGAGGCACCTTGCGTCCTTGCGTCCCCGGGAAACAAGGTCGCAAGAGGTACCCTGCGTCCTTGCGTCTACCGGGAAGCAAGGTCACAAACAAGCACCTTGCGCCCTTGCGCGGGCAAATCGTCAACTTCTTTTTTTTATGGGTTATGTGTCAAAATAGGGAGGAAAAATGGGTATTTTAGTGATAATCCCTATGTAATACACTAAGTTCCGCCCCTGTCTCCGTCCACCATCATCATCGGGTCGTAATATCAACTCATGAAACTTCTCTTATTAGTAATCAAAAGGTCAATATCCAAAATTGATACGATACATTATATTCGTAAGTGGTATGTTGTTATGATTATTAATTATGCATCTTACTTTGATTGATTCTCACCTTTTAAATTGAAAATTCACAACTCGAAAGCCCCAATTAATACATGAAAAGTAGGCCCATGCCCATCAGATAAAGTATTTGGCCCACTATAAATTAGACCAAGTTTTAGTCCATGTATAGTGTTACCCTGCTATCATCATGGACCAAAATCTCTTATGCTCTTTATAATAATGGTAACCGAGTGGATAGTTGTAAAAGATTTAACTAAGTTAAGCTAATATACACAATATCCATATTAGAATCAGACTTGACTATAAATCTAAGTTTATACACGCGTATACAGTAAAAAATATATTGTATAAAATTGTCTAAAATGTCGTAGTATCAATCAAAAATATAAACGCAATCTTGATCAAAATTAATATCCATCATCTCCCATATAAATATACCTTGCTACATAGCCTATTAATTTGTAAAAACGAAATTAACATCGACATGATGAGGTCAATGATTTTCATCACATTATTTCTTATGTCTTTCACGACCTTGTCCTACGGTAATTGTTAATTAATTCTCTTAAGTCACGTTTGATTCAGAGATTTCATGTGTTTTGATTTGAAATCCCACTTTCAAGTTTTATTCTTTTGATTGATAAAATAATGATAATAAAAAAAATGGGTAAATATGAAAAAAAAAATAAAAATTCTTCACTTTCTCGTGTAGCCTAAATAGTTATCCGTTTACCTATTTGTCGTTTTGTTTTTACGCTTCTATGCAATATGCAATATTCATATACGTGTACATTAAAAAATTGCAGGTATGAATCTAATTACTTATCGGAAAATGTGTTCAGCTGATCATAATTTACCGACTGCTTGTGAAGATGCCACGTGTGGTCAAGTATGTCGTGGGATTTATGGGGGAGATGCTGATGGAATATGTAAAAGCTGGTTTGGTTGCCATTGTTATTATGTTTGTACGGAAACAGACGAGAATATTGAAACCTCAAAATTCTCATATTTTCCATCCCATGAAGTACCTAGTGGCGAAGCTCCGATTCATAATCATCATTTGCAAAGTATTGACGATATTGAAGAAACTTCAGAACCAATTGTTCGAACGTATCGTTTTGGATGAACCTTCTTTAATTTTGTGTTATAATATTCTATCATTTTTTGCCGAAAAAAATTACTGTAATAGTTATATACTTATATATATATATATAGAAAAAATTACGTCGTTGGTACATGTGGTTTGTTCACAATTTCATCATAACACCTAAACTTTTATTTTTGCTTAGGTGGTACCTCGATTTTACTTAACTATCATGGTTGGTACCCCAACCTAACTACCATCAAAATTTAATGGCTAACCCCTCACTTTATACATCTCAAAAGTACAAGGACGACTAGTATAATTCAGTAAAAGTTTAGGGTACCATCCTCACAAGGAACTACTGAATAATCTTACGATACATTAATTTAGATTCTCACTGTAACAAATCTGTTCATTTGAAGGTAAATGCACTACAAGAATTATAGTAACTTAAATCGCACACTAATTTATTAATTTTTTGAAGAAATGATCAATTTCACGTTTGTGATGAATATAATTAATCTAAAGATTAATGAATTTCATTTAGTCAAAACTCAACCCACTACCACCATTTAAAACCAAATAATTATAATTCACTTTGTAATGAATAATTATTCTACAGATATATAGATATAAGTTAAAAATATGTATATATCCAGTGAGAAGATTGTCAAGTGTCATCATAGTTGATTAACATCTTGAGCTTGCTACCGCCGTCGGAAGCAAGTCCGCATGGTTCTCCACCGTCATGGTATGCCGGAGTTTTGCAATCGGAGTTCCACACTTCTCTCCAAAATCTTTCAATATCTTCATAGTCTTTGCCCACTTGCCGGAATTCTTCATCCAGTGACGGACCACCAATATAGTTGCCGCAGAAACAGCCGCGGCGTACACCACTGCTGCTGCCATCGTTACTTTACCCATATGAACAACTTACACACAGATCGATAAAATCTGAGAAACCCAGATGCAAAAATACAAGATTTAAGATACCCTCTTGATCAAATTAACGTTTAAATAGAAATGGTTGAACTTTATTGAATTTGATTTGCGGGTGTAATAACATCGCTGAATCAAGAAGATGGGAAATCATAAAATGACATAGGATTTTGGGGGTTAACTTTTAATGAGGATGGTACCCTAAACTTTTAGGGTATTACACTAGTAGCCCTTTTGCTTTTAAGATGTATAATCAGAGAGGTTAATCATTAAATTCTGATGGTAGTTAGGTTGGGGTACCAACCATGATAGTTAATCAAAATCGAGGTACCACCTACGCAAAAATAAAAGCTTAGGTGTTATGATGAAATTGTGAACAAACCACAGGTACCACCTGTAGTGACCCGAACTTTTCCATGTTTATATATATTAATTGAGATTGATATTTACATGATTAAATGTTTCCAACATGTTAAGCAATCAAACTTGTTAAGACTTGATTAATTGAAATATGTTTCATATAGACAATTGACCACCCAAGTTGACCGGCGATTCACGAACGTTAAAACTTGTAAAAACGACATGACGATATATATATGGATATACATATGGTTAATATGAGATTATGATAAGTAAGTAACTCCATAAGTATATTAACAATGAGTTATATACATATAAACAAGACTACTAACTTAAGGATTTCGAAACGAGACATATATGTAACGATTATCGTTGTAACGACATTTAAATGTATATATATATCATATTAAGATATATTAATATATCATAATATCATGATAATATAATAATTTAACATCTCATTAGATATAATAAACAATGGGTTAACAACATTAATTGAGATCGTTAACTTAAAGGTTTCAAAACAACACTTACATGTAACGACTAACGATGACTTAACGACTCAGTTAAAATGTATATACATGTAGTGTATTTAGATGTATTAAAATACTTTTGGAAGACTTCAAGACATATATCAAAACACTCATACTTAACGAAAATGGTTACAGTTACTTTCCCATTCTTTTCTTTCATCAAGAATTCTAGTCGTATTCTTACCCGTATTATACACAGCTTCAAAACGTACTTACTATGGGTATATACCAATAGGAACTAGCATGGGATTCCAATCTTGATTATGTCATGTATGACTAATTAATTTTAACTTCTACCATGAGCTAGTCAACTAACTAGAACTCCTTTTAACCCCACTCACCACTCACCAATTACCACTCATCATTCACTCCATTTCACTTCCAATTCTCTTTCTAATTCTCTCTCAACACACACACACTATTATGAACGTATTTTTCCAGTAGTTAATCATCATCTTCATCAAAAATCACTTCAAGAATCAAGCTATAATCATCATAGGAAGAACACTTCAAGAACACTTCAAAAATCCCTTCAAGTTTACTAATTTACTTCCAAGCTTTCTAATCCATTCCAAGTAATCATCTAAGATCAAGAAACCTTTGTTATATACAGTAGGTTATCTTTCTTATTCAAGGTAATATTCATATTCAAACTTTGATTCAATTTCTATAACTATAAACTATCTTAATTCCAGTAAAAATCTTACTTGAACTTGTTTTTGTGTCATGATCCTACTTCAAGAACTTTCAAGCCATCCAAGATCCTTTGAAGCTAGATCATTTCTTGTCACTTCCAGTAGGTTTACCTACTAAACTTGAGGTAGTAATGATGTTCATAACATCATTCGATTCATATATATAAAACTATCTTATTCGAAGGTTTAAACTCGTAATCACTAGAACATAGTTTAGTTAATTCTAAACTTGTTCGCAAACAAAAGTTAATCCTTCTAAATTGACTTTTAAAATTAACTACACACATGTTCTATATCTATATGATATGCTAACTTAATGATTTAAAACCTGGAAACACGAAAAACACCGTAAAACAGGATTTACGCCGTCGTAGTAACACCGCGGGCTGTTTTGGGTTAGTAATTAAAAACTATGATAAACTTTGATTTAAAAGTTGTTATTCTGAGAAAATGATTTTTATTATGAACATGAAACTATATCCAAAAATTATGGTTAAACTCAAAGTGGAAGTATGTTTTCTAAAATGGTCATCTAGACGTCGTTCTTTCGACTGAAATGACTACCTTTACAAAAATGACTTGTAACTTATTTTTCCGACTATAAACCAATACTTTTTCTGTTTAGATTCATAAAATAGAGTTCAATATGAAACCATAGCAATTTGATTCACTCAAAACGGATTTAAAATGAAGAAGTTATGGGTAAAACAAGATTGGATAATTTTTCTCATTTTAGCTACGTGAAAATTGGTAACAAATCTATTCCAACCATAACTTAATCAACTTGTATTGTATATTATGTAATCTTGAGATACCATAGACACGTATACAATGTTTCGACCTATCATGTCGACACATCTATATATATTTCGGAACAACCATAGACACTCTATATGTGAATGTTGGAGTTAGCTATACAGGGTTGAGGTTGATTCCAAAATATATATAGTTTGAGTTGTGATCAATACTGAGATACGTATACACTGGGTTGTGGATTGATTCAAGATAATATTTATCGATTTATTTCTGTACATCTAACTGTGGACAACTAGTTGTAGGTTACTAACGAGGACAGCTGACTTAATAAACTTAAAACATCAAAATATATTAAAAGTGTTGTAAATATATTTTGAACATACTTTAATATATATGTATATATTGTTATAGGTTCGTGAATCAACAGTGGCCAAGTCTTACTTCTCGACGAAGTAAAAATCTGTGAAAGTGAGTTATAGTCCCACTTTTAAAATCTAATATTTTTGGGATGAGAATACATGCAGGTTTTATAAATGATTTACAAAATAGATACAAGTACGTGAAACTACATTCTATGGTTGAATTATCGAAATCGAATATGCCCCTTTTTATTAAGTCTGGTAATCTAAGAATTAGGGAACAGACACCCTAATTGACGCGAATCCTAAAGATAGATCTATTGGGCCTAACAAACCCCATCCAAAGTACCGGATGCTTTAGTACTTCGAAATTTATATCATATCCGAAGGGTGTCCCGGAATGATGGGGATATTCTTATATATGCATCTTGTTAATGTCGGTTACCAGGTGTTCACCATATGAATGATTTTTATCTCTATGTATGGGATGTGTATTGAAATATGAAATCTTGTGGTCTATTGTTACGATTTGATATATATAGGTTAAACCTATAACTCACCAACATTTTTGTTGACGTTTAAAGCATGTTTATTCTCAGGTGAATATTAAGAGCTTCCGCTGTTGCATACTAAAATAAGGACAAGATTTGGAGTCTATGTTTGTATGATATTGTGTAAAAACTGTATTCAAGAAACTGATTTCGATGTAACATATTTGTATTGTAAACCATTATGTAATGGTCGTGTGTAAACAGGATATTTTAGATTATCATTATTTGATAATCTACGTAAAGCTTTTTAAACCTTTATTTATGAAATAAAGGTTATGGTTTGTTTTAAAAATGAATGCAGTCTTTGAAAAACGTCTCATATAGAGGTCAAAACCTCGCAACGAAATCAATTAATATGGAACGTTTTTAATCAATAAGAACGGGACATTTCACCACCGACGTAATTCTTTCATATATATATCTAGTTAAGTAGTTATGGATATTGTCAATTAATAAAGATCATTAATGAATTAGAAAAATTACGCCGTACATGTGGTTTGTTTAGATTTACATCACAAAACCTTAACTATGTTTTTTGCATCGTTGGTACCTATGTTTTACAGAAGTCTCGTGGTTGGTACTCCATGATAATGTCCGTTAGGTTTTTATGGTTAACCTCTTACATGTGCCACGCATGTGAGGGTAATTTCGTCCCTTTGGTTATTTTAAAGGTTAAACCCTCACTTTATTTTATCCCTTTAATTGCAATGCTATCTGTTGCTCAAATCGTAACCCGACGTTATTTAAAAAGATTAAGCGATGATGACTGCTGGATCACATACTGCATGAAACTACAATTGTAGCTCTGATAATGTATAGTGAGCATTTAAAGTTGCTCAAATCAGATACGCAGCTTGGAAGATGTAATACTCGGAGATTACGATTTCGATTAGCTTGTATTCTAATGATCAACTCTTAATTGACAGCACTCAATTAAGACTATTGCTTGTGGCAAAAATCATTACGTGGTATTAATGATATAAGTATAATCTCATTCGAGCATAATTGATTAAATATATACACAATTGATAAGCGCTAAAATATGCACTTTAAGTGCTCGAGGTAATGCATCAGTTCATGCTTACATACCCGCTATTCATTGTGAAACATTTTTTCCTTTAATGAATACTAGTTTATAACCCGCGCATTCGCGGATATTTTATCATACATGATTTAAAAAAATATATTTTTAATAAGTTATTTATGTTAATGACATAAACATGAAGTTGGAATCGCTAGTAATCGCGGATCAGCATGCCGCGGTGAATATGTTGCTCACACACAATTAGGTTAAGCAGGCTTGAGGAGGTGATCTGAATCGCTATCGATACGATGCGGGGCTTATTTGCTGACCGTAACGAACCCCCTAAAAAGAGCAGGGAGGGGGAAAAAACCAGTGGGTAGGGAAGCTGCTTGCAGGTGACACGACTCTACTCACATGTGATGACCCAAAAATTTCTGACCAAATTTAAACTTTATCTTTAAATGATTTAATGTTTTCGACATGATAAGCAAAGTCTGTAATGTTGAGTCACGAAAGTTTTGGAACTATATTCATATAATCAATTATTCTTTGACTGTTCTCGACGATTCACGAACAATATATATATATATATATATGATTTCAAGTTATTTAGTAAACGATAGTAACATTCGTTTGTTAATTCGATTGATATTTAGATAAGTGAACTAAAACATTTAAGATGAACAAGTAAAACACTAATTTGCTACAGTATTTTCGAAATGCTACAGTACCCAAAATGCTACAGTGTTTTCGAAAATCACTATTTGCTACAGTAAAAAAACTTTGCTGCAGTAACTTTGCTACAGTAAAACACTATTTCAAAATGAAAATGTATATATATATTTTACAAGGTGATAAAATAAAATATTAACTTAATCTTAAAACGATTTGATTTAAAATAATATTATTAAATATATATTAATAAATAGCGAGACGATGATTTATAGAAGTAAATGACCAAAACACTCGAAAATTTAAGATACACTTTGAGTGATATAGTTTATTGATAATTTAAGACTATATTTTGACAAAGGTACGAGTCATGAAACGTAAAATGCTAGTTTTCTTTGGGTACGAAACAATGTTCGAAAAACTGGAATCGGGACATGAGTCTAGTGACGACGTACGACTTATCGGAACGAAAATTACAATTCAACTATGCACGTGAATTTAATATAATATATAATTAATTATATAAATTATATATTATAAAATTAATATAAAATTATGTCGACGAGGAAAAAACCAAAACATTGTGAGCATGGATAACCAGCACAAACCCCATGCGATCGCATGGGGGCTGGTGACAGGAGAGATACTATAAATTGCTCGATTTCGGTTCTGTTTTTCTCACACTCTTCTTAATATTACTTCTTAAGTATTTATTTATTTTATTTATATTATTATTATTATTATTATTAATATTATTAATTATTATTAAGATTAATATTATTATTAATCTTATTATTATTAGTATTATTAATTAGTATTATACATAAAATACTACGACGAGGTCATGAGCGTGTCACTTTCAAAATGGTTTTCGAGCGGGATAGAGCTAAGGAAACTATGGGTTATAGCTATGGAGGTTATGGGTAATGTTCGTGGGTATTATTTTGCAAGTCAAACCTAGTGTCTATCATCTCTGTTACGTCTACGTACTTTCCTGCAATATTGAATCACAATATTGATACGTGAGCATTCATATCTTATCTTTTATATATTAATTGTGTATCCATGTCTAGTGCTCGAGTATATATATTTATACATGCTTGTATGCTAAATTTCGTCGTTAAATAGTTTATATTAAATCACGAATTAAATACATATATTACTGGTAAAAGGTATATGATATACATGTTTTTGGAAAGCTGGCGAAAAATCAATAACTTTTCATTTAGAAATCGCGTAATTTCGATGAACGAATCAAAAGATATGGTCAACTGAATTATAATTAACGTTAATTGGAATTGCTTTTGAATCTGCAATTAATATTTAAACAACTTGTTTGTAAGATTGATAAATTGAATTTTTGAATATTACCAACCGAGTAAATGAATCCTTATATAAGGTACGTCTCGTTTTGTTGAACTATTGTCAAAATTGACTTTTTGAAACGACTTTGGATAACTTTTGTATGTCGATCTCGAGCATTAGGATTGTGATACACTATGACCCGACCTAGCTTGTTAGACATGTATTGACCAACATATGTTCTCTAGGTTGAGATCTACGGTTATTTTGCATTCCGAGTTTCGGTCACATTTCGGTGAATGACCTTATATGCTGCTAATGTGAGTTTCATTTGCTCCCTTTTTATTTGCTTTTGCAATCTATATTTTTGGGCGAGAATACATGCACTTTATTTTAAACGCAATGGATACAAGTACATACTAAATTCTACACCGAGTTTGAACCGAAAATCCCTTAGCTTTGGTAACTAGTAACTGCCGGTTATAAGAACTGGTGGGCGCAAGTAGTAGTATATGGATCCATAGGACTTGATATCCCCATCCGAGCTAGAGCACTAGCCTTTTAACGGACGTATGCTATTTGAGTTTAGTACAAGTTGGTTTGCGTGTATTGTACATGCTGGTTGCATGTATGTTAAAACAGGGGTACTTATTATATAGATGTTAAAGTTTAGTTACCAGGGTGCTCAATCTTGTAGAATATTTTGATAAACATTTCTGGATGAAACAACTGAAATCTTGTGATCCACCTTTATATACAGATTATACGAAACATTAAAACTATGAACTCACCAACCTTTGTGTTGACACTTGTTAGCAAGTTTATTCTCAGGTTCCCTAGAAGTCTTCCGCTATTTGCTTATATGTTAGACAAGCTATGTGCATGGAGTCTTACATGACATATTTTTTAAGGAAACGTTGCATTCACCAAATCATCACCATGTATCTTATTTTGACTGCATAGTCAATAGAAGTACTATTGTAAACTATTATATTACGGTGATTGTCTATATGTAGAAATCATCAGATGTCGAAAACCTTTGATTTAAATATTCATTTATGGTGTGCATTTTCAAAAGAATGCAATATTTACAAAATGTATCATATATAGGTCAAATACCTCGCAATGAAATCGATGAATGACGTGTTCGTCCATATGGATTTGGAGCGATCATCACATCACATAATTCGTGAATAACACTAAATAAAAAACAAACAAAATCAATATCTTTGTTAAAGTTAAAAACAGTACATCTGAATCCAAAATGGCTATACTCATTTATAACCCATAACTTCACGGGGTTAAAACATGATCTAATATAGATGTTACATGTAAAATAACAAATGCATACGGCTAAAAAAACATAACAACTAATCATTACACAAATTGATGTAATCATGGATAGGCAAAAAGAGATTCAATTGAATGAGAAATCATAGAAATCAATTTGTCACGGAGACATTACAAGTATGTTCACCACCATGTGCATTGTGGGCCGATCTTCTAGAATTGATGACACGCATTGAATTACAAGAAAGAGGAGAGCATGGTGCTTCTGCCTCAATAGCTTCAAAGTTCTCATCAACGTTCCCATATTGTCTATCCATTTTTCCATTTAATTGTTCTGAAAAATGAGTTCAATAAACCGGTTGGATGGTGAAGTCCGTCTTGTGTTCTTCGGTTGTTCTCATTACTTGTATCTTCGTGTAATATTCGGTTATTTTGGTTAATTTGTTTGCAAGATTTTTTTGGGGATGTTAGGGAAGTGTGTTTGTAGATAATTTCTGTTTAGTTGTGCTTCTTAGGTGACAGCTTCCCCGTTTCCCTTGTCCTTTTGTATTCCTGTTTGAAGGCGTTTTCCTTTGGAAAACGATCCCGGTTCTATATTAGTATTCGTTTTTTCGCCAAAAAAAAATAAAATAAATAAATAAACCGATTGGAACAGAGTACCTGAGACGATACAAAGAATTCAAGTTAGAGATATGAAGAAGCTGGGACTCTTCTTTGAATGTTGACTATAGTTGCGCTAACTGTCGTTTCAGGGTCTTTCTTTTCCTCCTCCCATGATGGATTAGAAGACTCCTTCACTTCATTTTTTTCCCTCTAATCTTTAAATGTTGAGTTTTCTAGTAGTGAAAGCAACTTCTTTATCTTCTTTGTTATGTTAAACTTCTTTATCTTCTTTCCATGAATTTTTTGTAATCTAAATAACCAAGAAAATTAGAACGTCTTACATATACTCATCTAAAAGAAAAAAAATATCAGAACACATAAATATATATTATGGGTTTAACTAATGGGTAGCACATACCAAGATATATAGTGAGTATGTATATGTATTCAATCTATATAAAAAAACATATGGTTTATAAAGCAGATTGGCAAATATATTACAAGCTCTTTGGGATTGATCATTGATGACTTCACCCTTTTAGGCATATGGTATTCAATGATATGTAGAGTTTCAATTGTAAGAAGCCTGAATCATTACATAGTATAGCCTAGTGTTTGATCATAGTCTCTAGTATCGGCACATTTTTACAGCATTTTAGGGCTTTCTTTTGCCTTACTAAATTTTCTATGTTCTAACCTAACTACGTGATCTCGAACCTACCCCACTACCATAACCTTAGCTTACTCTTAATACAAATATAATATGGTACATTAAACTTCATAACCATAGCTTATTATATTGCTTGAGAAAAAAACAGAAAACAAACCAGTTTGCTATTATTACTGAATCCATTATCTCTAACAAATATAAATAATGAACATGCTTACGAGTATGCTTCATGGTCCTGTAACCCATCTTCTTGAAAGTGTGGTAGCTCGTAGTTGGCTGCATCTTAGCATTGCTATGCTGATAACTGTATCAGATTACAAATAGAAAATATAAGTTCTATTTGCAAGCAAAAAAAAGGTTCAAAATCGATCTTTACAATAATCTATATGTCTGTACTACGTCAAATATTGGAAATAAAACTTTAGCTTCTACATGCTTCCTTGTAGAACTTGAAGCGACCGAAATGGAACCCAATGTTTAAGGAGATACTTGATGAGGCGATTTATAACATAGTTCGAAGTTATAAGCATATGTGATATAACCAAACGCTATCGAAAATAAATAATCAAGTAATATATTGAAATTTTTTCTTTAGCAATATATCTAGTATAGAGGAATGACTGTATATATCTTATCTTCTCCATACCCCACACTCTTGAGATTGGGTATTATTGTTGTTCGCTTAGTTATCTAACATTATATTTGAATCGATAAGTAAGTGATCACCAAAGATTATCTATGTGTTTGATGAGAATATCATACCCCTGTTTACTTTCCCTATCTTAGCAGAAAAATGTCTTTTAGCTACAGCTTCAGCAGGTCTCTTCACAAGTAAGACCTGAAAAGGTATATACTAAACACATAATTTGAGATAACCACTTGCACTTAGATGGCGCGAACTGTATATATCTTAAATTATTACTAAAATCATCTTAATTACCATATGATGGGAGATTGTCCATCATTCCATCAGCTATTAAAGGGACCAACTGTAATCAACAATCAACATCTTGATCATATGATAAAGACTTACTGCTACCATATTTCAGCAAAAAGATCAAAGATTAAAAGTTATGATCATACACAATTGAGATAACCTATGCTCAAGCATTCAATAAAGTATTTAGAAAGATTAAATCACCAAATATTTATCGAATGACTCTCGATACAGAAATTTAACATGCGTCACAAGGATTAGTTATAAAGGAATGATACCATTTTCTGATATAGCAACACCAACTGCTTCATCCAGACTCCCTTTAATACCAATACATTTGTGCAGCTACTGGTTTCATCAAAATCAACATGACAAGGCAAGAGTTATATTGGTTCTCCATCAAATAAAAAACTTCACAACTTTTTCATGTGCCTCCTTCAATTACACAGTATGGTAGCCAACAACTATTCATATTTGACTAAATAGTAAATAAAAAAGCTAGCAAGAAATTCAAATTTGACAATATCACATAATTACTTACACAGCAAAACAAAACATCATACGAACTTTATTAGCAACCTTAATAGTTAATACCTCACCTGTTTTTCTTATTTTTTTATCCTTCAAACTTTCAACAGTGTTCTTACAACTTTAGTTCCCACTTTTATTATCCATATCTTCAAAAAAAAAAAAAAAAAAAAAAAAAACTTCAAAAATTAGCCACTACACATACACATTAATATTATGATTTTAATGTATATATATATATATATATATATATATATATATATATATATATATATATATATATATATATATATAAAGTATCAAAAAAAAAAAATTCAAAATGAATATACAAAAAAATAAAACTCACACCTGATGTGATTTGAATGTTTATGTTCTTTATCCGAAATAGAATTCATCGGCACCTTCTGATCCTTTTATAATCTAGCCAATTTGACAAGTTAATAACCGTTCCGTTTACATGTAAGCAATAATCCCACGAATTAAAATTCAATACTTTCTTTGAAGATCCTATTTGAACATAAACCTTAGAGCACAAGGTGTCCGTGTCCATTTCGGTGTCAATTTTTTAGTGTCAAAAATGGAAGTCGAAATTGACTGACAGTGATATTGGTGGAGGTGTCCACAGTGTCAATTTCATTGTCTATTTTATTATTGTTATAATTATTTATTAATACTTTTTTATTATTAATTATTGCTTTTTATAGATTCTAAAAAAGAAAAAAGAAAAAAAAAACAAAATAAAAAAACCACAAAACCACACCTTCTTCTTCTCTATTTTCACATCTTCTTCTCCCCTATTTTTCAATTTCCCAAACCTGCAAAAAGTACAAATAACCAGCATAAATAATAATTAAAACAGCAAAAAAGAAAAGAAAAAAAAAGAGGCAACAGTCGTTTTTTTCACCGTCGCCTGCGCAAAGGTGTCGACCGACGGTGGGATCGACTGTGACACGGTGTCGACCGACGGTGGTTGTCGGCGTCGATTTTGGACCGACGGCGAGAATTTTATTCGGATACCTAGAGCTCTTAATCCACCACATGTAACATTCTGAGTAACAACGAATTTTGATGTATCTGTAAATTCGAGATCATGTATTAACTCATAATCAGATGTTATTACAGAAGAATTCATGTTACTTTATGAAAAATAGATTAACAAAGAAGAGTGTGAAACAAACCAATTGAAATATATACATCAGATACATCGTAAGGATTTTGTCCGCTCGATTTGAAGAGCAATTGATTAATACCTTTTTGTGTGTGAAATTAGGGAAGGGAAATTTGCCTAACATATGAGATATACTTCGTGTTTGTTTGTTAATCGTACCCCGTAATTGCTAATTCTACTTCGCAACTGCAAATCAAACTCTCTAATAATGAGTTTTGTAGTTCCGGTGATTTCGTAGCCGACATCGATTTGATAATGGTTTCATCGCCTAGGTTTCGGGGTGTTGAATCGTGGTATTTGGATGATTACGGGGAGCAGGTTGAATGAAGAGCAGTAAGCAGTATGAGAGAAATTGAAACTGTTTTTCCCAAACCTTTTCCCCATATTAGCGTGCCAATTTTTTATGTTTTTTTTCTATCAAGGGTAAGTGGGTAATTACTACATGTAAATGTCACATAATTTCCTAAATGATGCCATAGTTAATTTAAAGGGTTGAGATTAAATGATAGAAAAGTTATCTAAAGGTTGGAGTTTGGTCACGTAGGATTTTTAAAAAAATTATGATATCATAAATTTTTTCTTATTATAGATAAGAGAGAAGAGAGATGATTTTTAATAGAAAAAGACTAATGATTTTTAGCTGGTATGTACATTTTTGATGAAAAAGAGTTGTGCACATTTTTAGCTGCACGATTATTTGATGAATAGGTTATTTGATAAATAAATTGAACATTATTTGGTTGACATAAAAAGAAGATAAAAGGAGTTGTGCGAAATAAGAAATTTGCAACTTGGTCAATTTGCTGCTACTCTGGCTAATGATAGATTGAATATATATTGCCTTCAGAACAGTTATGAACAGCCATGAAATAGCTCTTGCCGACTTAACAGGTAACCATTATGCGGCAATTGTTGATAAAATATCAGTTAGGGTTTATAATGAAATAAAGATCGATTTGGGCAATTCAGATGTTTTTTAAATAGAATAAATTATTGAATGGACGAAATTACCCTCACATGTGTGGCAAATGTGAGGGGTTAACCTTAAAAACCTAACGGCCGTTACCATGGGTACCAACCACGAAACTTAAACAAAACATAGGTACCAACGATGAAAAAAACAAAGTTAAGGTTTTGTGATGAAAATGTAAACAAACCACATGTACCAACGGCGTAATTTTTTCAATGAATTATTTTCTCGTTGTTATGAATGGATATTATGGATCGATACCTCATTAATGTTTGCTAAGAATTACTGTTTTATACACATTGTAACATAAGGGTAAACATGCTACAATTCTATACAAAATAGAGCCTATAAAACCGAAATCCGATAATAAAAGTTAAACTTTAATACATGTTTTTGTGCCATCAATTCAAAATTATACAGTAAGTCTTATGGAACCCGTCGCCTAATATTTGTCAAAGTTGGTTGCAGGACGACTGTTTGATATGACAGATTATACAACAATTTCTTTTTTGATCGAATGAATGATTTAATGATAAATGATTCATGATCTGAATGATTCAGAGTCTCTGAATAAACCCTATTCAAAATAAAAATAAGTTGTTTGATAATCATTTTGAAAGAACGAAACGATATGAAATGAGTAAAGTTATCTTATTAACGTGTTATACATGAATAAAAAATTAAATATACTTATTTGTTAAGTGTTATGTATATATGATTTGAAGAGGATATTTCATAAAATTTATATGCTAATTAATAGTTAAAAGTGTGTTTCAACTCTGAATGGTTTAGCATTGAATGTTGAACCATTCAGCAACTCTGAATGGTTTATCATTGAATGTTGAACCATTCAGCGTGATATATAATTCAGAGGTCAGAAACAAAAACGTTGAATGTAGAATGATTCAATATTCAACACTGAACCATTCACACACGTAGTTTTTTTCTTTTTGGCAAAAATAACACAAACTCATATAGAAACGAGAAACGTTTTCAAAAAGAAAACGCTCTCAACCGTAGGATACAAAACGAAAAGCATAGAGGCTCGAAACTAGAAGGCTTACACAAACTAAAAAACTATCTATCTATCGGTGAGAGCCTCTACCTTAACAAAGCGCAAAAGAACCGCGAGAGTGCAACACACACATCTTCACAATACTAATAAATGAAACAAATACGTGCAACGAGAAACCGCACGCCACTACTCATACACACTAAAGGATCACTTTCTTCATATTACCATTAACGGTCTCTTTGTCAATTCTTTTTCCGTTCCGATTGACGATCCTATATGTCAAGACATTTGAAGTTCCGTCCCCGACTAAAATCGCCTTGGATGGTTCGTGATAATGCTAAAAACGAACATATATTTCATAGCATTATTCCTCAAGAAAGACAAGCTTTTAGTTGCAATTGTTCTATTTACAAGTGATATTCGTTTAAATAATAAAAGGTGAAGACAAAAGACAGATTCGACGAATTGAAGACGCAAACGACCAAAAAGCTCAAAAGTACAAAATACAATCAAAGAGGTTCCAATTATTGATAAGAAACGTCTCGAAATTACAAGAGTACAAGATTCAAAACGCAAAGTACAAGATATTAAATTGTACGCAAGGACGTTCGAAAATCCAGAACCGGGACCAGAGTCAACTCTCAACGCTCGACGCAACGGACTAAAAATTACAAGTCAACTATGCACATAAATATAATATAATATTTAAATAATTCTTATAATTATTTAATATATTATATTATTTATAAAACCGTCGGCAGAAGAAAACAACCAAAAATGAGCCTCCCCAGCTGGCCATGCGATCGCATGGCCTGGAAAGCATAAATCCATGCGATCGCATGAGCCCCAGTTCCAGCCCACATGCCTATAAAAATCGAGCTTTGGTGCACCACAAATAATCTATCTTTCTCTTCTCTCCATATATACGTAAAATATATATTTATAATTTATATTTTAATTTTAATTTTAATTATAATTCTAATAATAAGGGTATGTTAGCGAATATTGTAAGGGTGTAAGTCGAAATTCTGTCCGTGTAACGCTACGCTATTTTTAATCATTGTAAGTTATGTTCAACCTTTTTACATTAATGTCTCGTAGCTAAGTTATTATTATGCTTATTTAATCCGAAGTAATCATGATGTTGGGCTAATTACTAAAATTGGGTAATTGGGCTTTGTACCATAATTGGGGTTTGGATAAAAGAACGACACTTGTGGAAATTAGACTATGAGCTATTAATGGGCTTTATATTTGTTTAACTAAATGATAGTTTGTTAATGTTAATATAAAGATTTACAATTGGGCGTCCCTATAAATTACCATATACACTCGATCGGACACGATGGGCGGGGTATTTATATGTACGAATAATCGTTCATTTAACCGGACACGGGAATGGATTAATAGCCACTAGAATAATTAAAACAGGGGTGAAATTATGTACAAGGACACTTGGTATAATTGATAACAAAATATTAAAACCTTGGGTTACACTCAGTCGACATCCTGGTGTAATTATTAAACAAAGTATTAAAATCTTGTTACAGTTTAAGTCCCCAATTAGTTGGAATATTTAACTTCGGGTATAAGGATAATTTGACGAGGACACTCGCACTTTATATTTATGACTGATGGACTGTTATGGACAAAAACCAGACGGACATATTAAATAATCCAGGACAAAGGACAATTAACCCATGG
Source organism: Rutidosis leptorrhynchoides (assembly GCF_046630445.1). Classification (NCBI taxonomy): domain Eukaryota; kingdom Viridiplantae; phylum Streptophyta; class Magnoliopsida; order Asterales; family Asteraceae; genus Rutidosis; species Rutidosis leptorrhynchoides. The sequence goes on from NC_092342.1 coordinate 303,395,261, forward strand.
GCATAAAACTAAAATCAACACGTCAAACATCATGATTACGGAAGTTTAAATAAGCATAATTCTTTTATTTCATATTTAATTTTCTTTATTTTATATTTAATTGCACTTCTAATTATCGCATTTTTATTGTTATTTTATTTGATTGCATTTTTAATTATCGTACTTTTTAATTATCGCAAGTTTATTTTATCGCACTTTTATTATTCGCAATTTCATTATCGTTATTTACTTTATGCTTTAATTTAAGTCTTGTATTTATTTTTAATATTTTACATTTGGTTTTAACTGCGACTAAAGTTTTAAAATCGACAAACCGGTCATTAAACGGTAAAAACCCCCCTTTATAATAATAATATTACTTATATATATATATATATATATATATATATATATATTTGTATTTTTATAAAAGTAAACTAATATAGCGTTAAGCTTTGTTTAAAAAGATTCCCCGTGGAACGAACCGGACTTACTAAAAACTACACTACTGTACGATTAGGTACACTGCCTATAAGTGTTGTAGCAAGGTTTAAGTATATCCATTCTATAAATAAATAAATATCTTGTGTAAAATTGTATCGTATTTAATAGTATTTTCTGTAAAAATATAAGCTATTTCGTATACCCCGCTGCAAACACCAAGTATTTTTGGCGCCGCTGCCGGGGACATCATTCTAGCTTAAAAGCCGGAAGCGCAACGCTAATAATAAAAAAAAAAATAAATTTCGGCCTGTACTGTAGCAGCCCACTCTGTGGCCCGAAACCCTAGCCCATGCGATCGCATGGCTGGGAAACTGAGGACTCATGCGATCGCATGAGCCCTGCTGACACGCCAACTGTAGCCCTGAATCAGCATTAATTACGGGTATTATTTATTATTATAATTATAAAACCCTATTTAGTTTTATATTTAATATTAATTAAGTTTAGTTTTATTATTTAATTTGTATATTTAGTTTATTTAGTTTATTTAGTTTAATTAAATTTTAAAATTAATATTTTTATAAAATAAATAATATAAAAATAATATTTTTATAAAAATTATACTTTTTACAATTTTTAGTATATTTTTATATTTTGTACTCTTTTAGCGTAATTTTTGTATTTTTCGCTCGTATTTAGTTTTAAGTCATAGTTTTTGCCATATCAATTATCATTCCAATTAGTAATTTCAATTTGCGATTATAATTTTAAGTTAGTTGTAGTAATAAGGTTAGGTTAGTCAAGTATTATTAAGTTTTATAAGTTTCTTTAATTTTTCCGTCACCTTTTATTTTTCAACCATTTTTCTTTTTCAACCTTTTTCCGACGAACTCTTTTTCTTTCTTATTTCTCGCTATTCTAGTTTTAGGACATAGATTTTTATTCTACTTCTTATCTAAATTTCTTAAAATTACGAAAATTTATTTTGAGTGGTTAAATTAATAGACATCAAAATTTTCTGGTTCGTAGTAATAGTTGGATTTGTACGTGGACCGGGTTATTGGAGCCAAGCAGTCCTAAATTATATTGAGACCAAACGAATCCTGCCCCTCTGCTGCATCTTTTGGCTATTCGAAACGTGGGCAAAATCAGAAAAGTCTATTGATTGGATAACTTATTATAATTTTTCTTTCCTTTTTAAAACTAATAGGATATTCAGTGAATGCACCGAGAAAGACGTTCACCACCTTTTGTACGTTCACCACCGGTAACTAGATCAAGACATTTAGCAAATATAACCGCCGTTGATTTTTCTTTAGAATCGTCATCCAGTCGACCAAGTACTTCAGTTCAAATTTCCGATAATCCATTTTTTGAACCCGACCTCACAATTGAGAATCCGGAGAATATTCAGGAACGGTTCGTAGATCCTGAACCACTAAACTTTCCCCCGGAACCACCAATCATTCAAACAGAGATTGTTGAGGAACGAACCATTAAATCAGAATCCTCTAGTGATTCCGATTCAACAAATTCAATTATGGAGAATCTGGAACCTTTAAGTATGGAAGACCGAATGAGAGCTAAACGCACTGGCCAAGGTCACGCAATTACTCATCCAGACATTAATGCACCAGATTATGAAATCAAAGGACAAATTCTACACATGGTGACTAATCAATGCCAATTTAGTGGTGCGCCGAAGGAAGATACAAATGAACATCTACGTACCTTTAATAGGATCTGCACACTATTTAAAATCCGAGAAGTGGAGGATGAACAGATATATCTCATGTTATTTCCCTGGACTTTAAAGGGAGAAGCCAAAGATTGGTTGGAATCGTTACCTGAAGGGGCGATCGATACATGGGATGTTTTAGTTGACAAATTTCTTAAACAATTCTTTCCTGCATCTAAAGCCGTAAGACTTCAAGCAGAAATTGTTACGTTCACACAGAAACCAAATGAAACTCTATATGAGGCGTGGACAAGATATGGAAAGTTATTAAGAGGATGTCCGCAATATGGTTTAGACACCTGTCAGATAGTACACATATTCTACCAAGGATGCGACATCACTACAAGGAAAGACATAGATATAGCAGCTGGTGGTTCTATTATGAAGAAAACCGAAACTGATGCTTACAAAATTATTGATAACACTGCTTCCCACTCACATGAGTGGCACCAAGAAAAAGATATCATTAGATCATCTAAAGCAGCTAGAGCCGATTCTAGCCATGACTTAGATTCCATTTCCGCAAAGATAGATGCTGTGGAGAGACGAATGGAAAAGATGACTAAAGATATTCACTCAATACGAATTAGTTGTGAGCAGTGTGGAGGACCACATTTGACAAAAGATTGTCTCAGTATTGAATTAACAATGGAACAAAGAGAGAATATTTCATACATAAACCAAAGGCCTGGAAATAATTATCAGAATAATTATCAACTGCCAAGACCGATTTACAATCAAAACCAGAATTATAACCGAAATATTCCATACAACAACCAACAAGGTCCTAGCAATCAACAAGTATCCAATAACAATTACAATCAGCAAAGACCGAATTTTCAAAACAAACCACCACAACAAACCGATGATAAAAAGCCGAATTTAGAAGATATGATGACGAAGCTAGTTGAAACTCAAACGCAGTTTTTCACCTCTCAAAAACAAACCAATGAACAAAATGCTCAAGCATTTAGAAATCAACAAGCTTCTATTCAAAATCTGGAACAAGAAGTAAGTAACCTAGCAAGGTTAATAGGTGAAAGAAAACCTGGAAGTCTACCTAGTGATACAAATGCTAACCCCCGGAATGAAACAGCTAAAGCCATTACCACAAGAAGTGGTACAACACTTAAACCACCGGAAATACCTGTAACTTCTGATGAAACTATTCCTACTCCACAAGAACCACAACCTGATCAAGATAAGGAAAAAGAACCGGTAGTTGAAAAGGTTAATGAAGATAACACAGCTAAGGATAAACCTTATGTTAAACCATACCAACCACCACTTCCTTACCCGAGTAAAATGAAGAAAGAGAAACTTGAAGCCGAGCAATCCAAATTTTTGGATATGTTTAAACAGATAAATGTAAATCTTCCTTTCATTGATGTGATTTCAGGAATGCCTAGATATGCTAAATTCTTGAAAGATCTAATCTCAAATAGAAAGAAAATGGAAGAACTCTCGGCTGTTACTATGAATGCTAATTGTTCAGCAGTGCTGTTGAATAAGATACCAGAAAAATTATCTGATCCAGGAAGTTTCACAATTCCATGTTTTCTGGGAAGTCTTAGTTCAATAGAAGCATTGACAGACTTAGGTGCTAGTATAAATTTAATGCCATATTCACTATACGCTAAACTAGACCTTGGAGAATTGAAACCAACCAGAATAAGCATACAACTAGCCGATAGATCAATAAAATATCCTAAAGGGATAATGGAGAACATGCTAGTTAAAGTTGGTACTTTAGTATTTCCAGTAGATTTTGTTGTTTTGGACATGGAAGAAGATTCTCAAGTTCCTCTCATATTAGGAAGACCATTCTTAAACACGGCTAAAGCAATTATAGACGTGTTCGGTAAGAAACTGACCCTAAGTATAGAGGATGAGAGTGTTACCTTTTCAGTTGATAGAGCAATGCAACAACCACAATCTGCAGATGATACATGTTATTATATTCAAACTATAGATGCACATGCAGAATTATTAAAAGAATTTCCAGAATTACAAGGAACAGGAGAATGTTCTTTAGGAGAAGGTAATGAACCAATTGATGAAGCTGAAATGTTAGCTACACTTATAGCTAATGGATATGAACCAACAAAGAAGAAATTCAAATGCTAAAAGAAGAAGACAGATATCGATACAAATCATCGATAGAAGAACCTCCGAAATTAGAGTTAAAGCCACTTCCAAACCATTTGGAATACGCTTATTTACATGGTGAATCTGAATTACCTGTAATAATATCGTCTTCTCTTACTGAAAATGAGAAATCACAACTCATTTCTGTGTTGAAAGCTCATAAACCAGCCATTGCATGGAAGATTCATGATATTAAAGGAATAAGTCCTTCGTATTGCACACATAAAATCCTTATGGAAGAAGGTCATAAAACGTATGTGCAACGCCAACGAAGACTAAATCCTAATATGCAAGATGTAGTTAAAAAAGAGATTATTAAACTGCTAGATACAGGTTTAATTTATCCAATTTCTGATAGTCCATGGGTAAGCCCAGTTCAATGCGTGCCTAAGAAGGGTGGCATGACTGTCATTACAAATGAGAAAAATGAGCTTATTCCTACTAGGACTGTAACAGGATGGCGTGTATGTATTGATTATAGAAAATTAAATGACGCCACCAGAAAAGATCACTTTCCCTTACCTTTCATTGATCAAATGTTGGAAAGATTAGCCGGAAATAGTTACTATTGTTTTCTAGATGGATTTTCCGGATATTTTCAAATTCCAATAGCACCCGAAGATCAAGAGAAAACCACATTCACGTGCCCTTATGGTACTTTTGCTTACAAATGCATGCCATTTGGACTTTGCAACGCCCCTGCAACCTTTCAAAGGTGTATGATGGCGATTTTTCACGACATGATAGAAGAATGCATGGAAGTTTTCATGGATGACTTTTCAGTCTTCGGTGATACATTTGAATCATGTCTAGTTAATCTGGAACGAATGCTTCTTAGATGCGAACAATCAAATCTAGTACTTAATTGGGAGAAATGCCATTTCATGGTTAAAGAAGGCATCGTTCTTGGACATAAAATTTCAAAAGAAGGAATTGAAGTGGATAGAGCTAAAGTAGATGTAATTGCTAAACTTCCACATCCCACCAATGTTAGAGGAATTAGGAGTTTTCTAGGGCATGCCGGTTTTTACCGACGTTTCATAAAAGATTTTTCTAAAATTGCCACTCCTATGAATAAACTCCTAGAAAAGGATGCTCCATTCATCTTTTCAGATGAGTGTATCAAATCTTTTAATATTCTTAAAGAAAAACTCACTAATGCGCCGACCATGATAACACCAAATTGGAATCTACCATTTGAACTAATGTGCGATGCAAGTGATTTTGCAATGGGAGCCGTTTTAGGACAAAGGATTGAAAAACGATTTCAACCTATATATTATGCTAGTAAGACGTTACAAGGAGCACAAACGAACTATACAACTACTGAAAAAGAACTCCTTGCTATTGTCTTTGCTTTTGACAAATTTCGATCATATCTCGTTCTAGCAAAAACGGTGGTCTATACCGACCATTCTGCTCTTAGATACCTATTTTCAAAACAAGATGCTAAACCAAGATTAATCCGTTGGATCTTACTCTTACAAGAATTTGATATTGAAATCCGAGATAAAAGAGGAGCAGAAAATCTCGCCGCTGATCATCTTTCTCGTCTTGAAAATCCCGAATTAGAAGTTCTAAATGAATCGGCCATACAAGACAACTTTCCTGATGAATATCTATTGAAGATAGATTATAAAGAAATTCCATGGTTTGCAGACTATGCAAACTACTTAGTTTGTGGATTCCTTGAAAAAGGATTATCGTACCAAAGACGTAAGAAATTCTTCAGTGATATAAAACACTATTTCTGGGAAGATCCACATCTGTTTAAAAGTTGTCCCGATGGAATAATACGCCGATGTGTATTTAGAGATGAAGCTAGTAAAATATTAAACCATTGTCACACAGGACCAATAGGAGGGCATTATGGGCCTCAACTAACAGCAAGAAAAGTTTATGATGCTGGATTCTATTGGCCTACAATTTACAAAGATGCACACCTTCTTTTCAAATCATGTGATGCTTGTTAAAGGGCCGGAAAAATAAGTCAACGTGATGAAATGCCACAAAATGTCATCCAAGTATGTGAAGTATTTGACATTTGGGGTATTGACTTTATGGGTCCATTTCCAAAATCTCATAATAATCTATATATACTCGTAGCCATTGATTATGTATCTAAATGGGCGGAAGCACAAGCTCTCCCAACTAACGATGCACGAGTTGTAGTCAACTTTTTAAAACGTCTTTTTGCAAGGTTTGGAACACCGAAAGCTTTGATAAGTGATCGGGGTACTCATTTCTGTAATAATCAACTTGAGAAAGTTCTTAAAAGATATGGAGTAACTCATAAAATCTCCACCGCATATCATCCACAAACAAGTGGACAAGTTGAAAATACCAACCGAGCTTTAAAACGTATTCTAGAGAAAACCGTAGGATCAAATCCGAAGGAATGGTCCATTAAATTGGAGGATGCACTCTGGGCTTTTAGAACAGCCTACAAAACTCCAATTGGAACCACACCTTTTAGACTTGTTTATGGAAAAGCATGTCATCTTCCAGTAGAAATTGAACACAAAGCATTTTGGGCTTTGAAAACATGTAATCTTGATTTACATGAAGCTGGACGTCTACGATTAAGTCAACTAAACGAATTAGAAGAATTAAGACATGAAGCATAAGAAAAAAAGTTAATCTATAAGGAAAGAACGAAGAAATGGCATGATAAAAGAATCAGAAGTTCAAAAGAATTTAAAGAAGGAGACAGAGTTCTTCTTTTCAATTCACGATTCAAGCTATTTCCTGGAAAATTGAAATCAAGATGGTCTGGACCATTCATAGTTAAAAGAGTTTTCCCATACGGAACGATAGAATTAATAAATTCAAATGGGATTGAATTTAAAGTTAATGGTCACAGAGTTAAACATTACATACATGGTCCGATGAAAGTCGACAACGAAGTTAATCACAATTTCGACACCACAGCTAACTAAGTGTGGGGGGAATCAAGTCTTTAAAGGATAATATGTATTTCTGTTAGAGTTAGATTGTCTGTTTTCGTGTAGTTCTCGAAAATGGAACCCGAATGGTCTTTCCCTAGCAGACCCTAAAGAACTAGTCTTCTCCCCCCATTCTGAATTTTTATTTTTTTTAGGTTTTTACGAAATGAAGACTGCCTGTGAACTAAACCATGGTATAATGCTACACGCTTTGATCACTAAACGTAATAATGACATACTACCGAGTGAATTAGTATCAGTAATCAGAGAAAGAATGGACGGAGTTAGAAAAGAATCCAGATGCGAAGATAATAAATTACAATTTGGTAAAGGAAAATCAAAATCCGCAGCGAAAAGAAGAGCACGACACCTAGAAAGATGTCACAAATGCGGAAAATGGTCACATGGAGGTAAATGTTCAAATAATCAAACCTATTCAAATACCGAATTTGTTACTTTATGCAGAGACGGACCGTTCATATGTTTAGAAGAAAAGACACTGAATGCTCGAGGTTACGCCTATGTAGCCATGGAAAACCAATTAAACCGACTATCTTATGAATGGGATAGATCATATAACTAAGAAATCTATTTCACAGGTATGTCTGTACAGTTTTTATTTTTAACCTTTTGATAATAAACGCTAATTTGTTCGCTAAAAAGTATTAAATTGGTATTGAATAAAATTAGGTTTGGCGACCGAAATTATTGATATCATTCAAAAATTTATTACATCACTGCGAAATTTAACGTTTATTCTTAAGGTATAAATATCTTTAATCAATCAACCCAAAATATTTCAAAAATTCTTCATGAGTTAAATTAGGTCTTGGAACCGAAATTACTTTACCGAAAAGAGGGGCGCATATTTTTGATAATATTTGATTGATTAAAGTGGGATAAAAAGCCAAAAAGATTTTTAATTTTATTTTTACCATATTTTTAAAATTAATATTTAAATCTTAAATTAATATTGTAAACTTTGTAAAAACAATATTTTTAAAAAATGTAAATATTTGAATTTTTTAAATTAAGTTTGGTGTGAATTTTTAATTTTTAAAATATGAATTTTTAATTTTATGCATTTCAAATTTTAAGTTTGGTGTGAATTTTTAATATTAATTTTGAATTTTATATTTAAGTTGTGTGAATTTAAAAACAAAAATTACTTTATCTCATTAAGTTAAAAATATGATTTTTAAAATTCTTCGTAAGTTGAAGACTAGGTCATTGAACCGAAATTGCTTTATCCGAGGATGGGACGAGAACTTTTATTATCATTATTTTTTCTTATTGAATTAAAGTATGCCAAAAACATTAAAAAACCCAAAAATCTTTACTTTTAAAAACCGCGCTTTGATTTGACAAATTTTAAAATTTTGTCGAGGAACAGACTAGGACAACGATCCGAAACGCCCTCGCTCCTAAAGGAAAACAAAATTTTTAAAATTTAATTAATTATAAGTTTTATAAAGCATAAGGTTTTATATATAAAAAAAAAAGCTGAAAACACTGTAGCCGGTACCCCATGCGATCGCATGGGGTTTGCACTTGGAACCCATGCGATCGCATGGGGACCAAATGCAGGTCAGAAACAAATAACAGCAGCGGGTCTGTTCCTCACCACAACACACACACATTCACGAAAAAACTCTCAAAAATTCACCAATTTTCGCCATTTTTCCACCGTAATTCGTCATTTTTCTTGCTCTAATCATGCCTAGATTCTCATTCTTCAGCAAATTGGTAAAAATTACACCCCTAAAATCTATAAATTCCTAGTTTTTGTGATAATTACCAATTTTTTACCTAATGCAATTTTGTTAATTTCTAGTGTAATTAGTGTTAAATTGTTAGTATTTTATGCATGTATAACCTAGATTGATGCTATTTAACATGATTTGAAGCCAAAAACTTCAAAATTTGTAGAAATCTAGGGTTTGTGTTCTTGAGCAATTTGGGGCTTTTTGATATAAACAGGTTATGGCCGATTTTTGTCATGAATTATTGCTAAATTGAGTAGTGTAACATGTTTAGATAGTTAAATGATCCAAACAATGATCCTAAACATGATTTTTAGAGATTAAAGTGGACTTTTTAAGTTCAAAATTCATGAACTTGATTAATTTGATATATTTGCCATTTGAGACTTGTTTAATTATTAATAATGAATATTTTGACATGTTATTTGAGTTAAATGCTTATGAATTTTGTATACATTTTCATATGTGCTTATTTGAAAAGTGTAGAATTGTGAAAAATTGTGAAAATGTGTATAAGTTTAATTTTGATTTAACATGTTATAGTGATTGTTTTAAGTTGTTATTTTGCTAACACTAATGCATATTTGGATGCACAATTTTTGTGTTTAATGTGTTTTACAGAGAGCCGATACTGGAGGTTCAGGAGCATCATCATCTAGACGACCAGCACCAGCACCAGAACCAGAACGAGAAATGCAACACGAACAAGAACCACAACAGGAACAACAACAGCCTGATCAGCACATACCTTATTATGATCCAGTACAGTTTGTTGATGAATTCATAGTATTCCCAATGAGGCTGCCAGTAGAATTCCCAACGATTCCTGAGCACACTCTACATCCTAATCTGAGATTTGATAGAAGATGGAGAGATTACGAGACATATCAAAGGAACAAATTCAAATTGGTAACAAAAAATGTAGAGGTACTAAGGGTAATTGATTGGGCCCCTTTGGAAACGGTCCATCTAGCTGACCGTGTTAGACAGCTTTTAGTTCAAAGGTATGGCAGTTCTTCTTTTACAGATTGGGAACGTCTTTTCACCATTCGTAGACCTGTATATAAGGAATGGTGTGTTGAGTTGATGAGTACTGTATCACTTGATACAAATATAGTTAGGATAGATGATAGAAGATTTCTTAGGTTTATCCTTGGCGGTAGGATGTACAGAATGTCCATGCTGGACATGGCCAGGGCCTTACAGATATATACTCCTGGTGAGTTGCTATTACCCGATTGTACAAACTTGATTCATTATGGTGAACGGGTAGATAGTAACTTTGACGCTGACGCCATTTGGAGGCGTATGTCACATTTTGATGTTTTTACACGAGCAGGAGGACACTCCTATACACATATTGACAGAGCTGAGCTTCGTATTATTCATAGATTTTTGGCTAACTCGATTACACAAAGAGGTCATAATAAAGAAAAAATTACCTTATATGATTTATTCTACCTAAAGTATATTCGGGATCCTAGAAGCTTTGTCAATATCCCTTACTGTGTTGCTTTTTATTTATCTAAAATGGTAGAAGGAATGCAGGACGGGAGTATAATAGGAGGAGGTATTTTTGTTAGTCTCATTGGAGAGTATTTAGGTGTTGATAGGAACCAAGGGGGTCCATTATAGATTTGTAGAGAACAGGTTGAGCCCTTAGGATTGAAAGTTTATGTGGGTGCTAAGGTATTGAAAAGTAGACGTAACCAGGCAGTACCCTATGAGGGATCTCATCCTCAGGTAGAGAGAGGCTCAGACGAGGAAATGGAGGAGGCGGAAGACATTAGGGATGTCTTTCGAGATGCTATTCTTGACGTCCACGTTCGTATAGATGAGGAAGCAATGACGAACGCGACAAGACATAGTATGTATGAGCAGTGGAACTCCGAGCGAGTATACGAGGATTATAGGCGACGCCAACACGATAGCTGGTTAGTTCATCAGCACCAAATCATGAGCCAGCTATCATATCAGGTACCAAATAACTATGTACCTACTCGACCTGCTCATTTTTCGCCACATAGCCCCGATATCCGACCACCCTTTAACCGGTATGACTATAACCAAGCCTATCAGAACACCTATAACCAACAATGGAACCCACCCGATGAGATGAACTGGAACCCCTATCCAGACTGATTTAGTTCCATTTGGTTATTTTTATGATTATTATGTTTTTATCTTTTGACTTTTTCATGTTTAAACTTATGTTATTGGATAAATTTGTGTAATTTTTATTATTTTATTATTATTGTGTACTAATATTTCATATTTAGAATTTGAAAGTGGGATATTAAGTCTCATTTCAAATTGCCATGCATGATTATACTTGTATGTATGTATATTGTCGATTGTTCAAAACAGGGTAAAACAGCGCATTTTCAAAGACTGGCATTAAGTTCAGCAAAAGCTACTAATTTTGACGACAAGATGACAAATAAATGTGATGTAACAACAAACGAAATGAACAAATGCTATGCACCATTTATCATTCAGCAAACAAACGCCAATATATTTAGAAACTTTGGTAAAATTTAATCATTTCTACGCTAATCAACCTCAATAATTTAAATTGTACTGATTTCTTGCAAATGAGGGCATTGCAAGATCTTAAGTGTGGGAAGGGGTTAAATTCTTTCGGATTTTTAAAATTTTTATCTTTATACACTTGGTTACTATTAAAAATACTAGTAACGTAGTAGTTGTATTAGAATCTAGTGCTCTCTGATAATAAAGAACAGCCCTAGTCTTATATACTGACTACCCAATTCTAGTAAAATTTTTCAAAATTTTCAATTAAATGAACTCAAAATCATGTTTATACATATTTATGAACGATAAAACTAGGTGTTAACACCGAAATTATTGTAACCTCGGAAAGGACATAAATTGAGAAACAAACCAAAATGTTGAAATTCATTTAAAATGGAATAGAGGACGATAAAAAGGAAAATAAAAGCCAAGTGTGGGAAAATTTACCAAGTTATCTTAAACATATGTCACATATATCTGTAACAAATAACTGAAAATACTTTTGCTTTGGACTAAACTAAACCATTTTACCCGATGAAAGAAAAGAAGAGATGGATTTACACGATGAATCAATTCCATCATTAAAAGGAAGTAAAGTCTTCCGAAAACGAAACGCGCTTCTTGATTTAGGTTATGAAGTTGTCGTCCAGACCAGCTGTAGGTTGACGAAAAATCTAGAAAAGTCATCTCTAAAATCAGCAGGAAATCCACGGACCTCAGCATTAAACAGGGTCGCCAAGTGGTCAGATTTATCCTAACCATGAGAAGCATTTATCTCGTACAATGGGGGGGCACCATGCAAATTAGCTGGATAAGACTAATGAATCAGATCCCCAGAAAGGATAATCTCCTTAAAGATTAAAAATCAGCTTTTAAGACTGATATTACTCAATCCTTGAGATTGACCTTAAAGATTGAGAATTACAAACTCATGGAATTCGATGATATCTAAACTCGAGCTTGAACGAGAAAATATTTTGATCAAATACAAACCGATTTGTTTTCTGAAAACCTTATTTTCAATGCGTTCATTACCTTTGAACGTAAAATCCCAGGAATTCACCTGGAATTCATTAGGTCACCTGAACCAAATCGGGTGTCAACCGTAAGAACGGTGGTTGCATAGTGGTCAAAGACAGGACCTTGTGCCAGACCGAAAAATCATAAGGGTGAGCTTTACTATTGCTCCTACCAAGGATAGTAATTGCATCCGACACGTTATAGACCATAATTAAAAGCATGTCAGGGGACATTGCCTTAACAGTTGCTTGTTCAACGCTTTCCTTTACAACCGGACGGTAGTTTATCGAAAGGTAATATACGGGACAAGTAAACTGGACGTGTTGCTTTCCAAATACAAGGTTAGCAAGTGGGTGACACAAAACCGCAAGTTTTGAGCTAAAATTTTCAAATCTGAAACCCACCAAACGCACAAAAATATTTTGCAAACACCGGTGAAGGGTTATTCCGGAAAACTTATCTAGGGTAAAAGCTAGATTGAATTTTCAAAAGATCAAATATTTTCATAAAGATCCAATTTCCTTAAGGATCTACATTTTCATAGTCATGTGGGACTGTAAACCGCCTTTCAAATGTGCACTTTGCTTTGGAAACCGAAAGTAAATCGGCTATTTGATTGCAAGTGTCATTGACCTAAACCCGAGGCAACTGTGGATGACACACCCACCTTTAACCATGGTTCTATCGTTACTATCATTGTTTATACAGCCGTATAGAAATCACTGATGTACAAAGTGTGAAGAATAAAGAAGTGATTCTAGTATTTCAAGACGATATTGCTTGAGGACAAGCAACGCTCAAGTGTGGGAATATTTGATAATGCTAAAAACGAACATATATTTCATAGCATTATTCCTCAAGAAAGACAAGCTTTTAGTTGCAATTGTTCTATTTACAAGTGATATTCGTTTAAATAATAAAAGGTGAAGACAAAAGACAGATTCGACGAATTGAAGACGCAAACGACCAAAAAGCTCAAAAGTACAAAATACAATCAAAGAGGTTCCAATTATTGATAAGAAACGTCTCGAAATTACAAGAGTACAAGATTCAAAACGCAAAGTACAAGATATTAAATTGTACGCAAGGACGTTCGAAAATCCGGAACCGGGACCAGAGTTAACTCTCAACGCTCGACGCAACGGACTAAAAATTACAAGTCAACTATGCACATAAATATAATATAATATTTAAATAATTCTTATAATTATTTAATATATTATATTATTTATAAAACCGTCGGCAGAAGAAAACAACCAAAAATGAGCCTCCCCAGCTGGCCATGCGATCGCATGGCCTGGAAGGCATAAATCCATGCGATCGCATGAGCCCCAGTTCCAGCCCACATGCCTATAAAAATCGAGCTTTGGTGCACCACAAATAATCTATCTTTCTCTTCTCTCCATATATACGTAAAATATATATTTATAATTTATATTTTAATTTTAATTTTAATTATAATTCTAATAATAAGGGTATGTTAGCGAATATTGTAAGGGTGTAAGTCGAAATTCTGTCCGTGTAACGCTACGCTATTTTTAATCATTGTAAGTTATGTTCAACCTTTTTACATTAATGTCTCGTAGCTAAGTTATTATTATGCTTATTTAATCCGAAGTAATCATGATGTTGGGCTAATTACTAAAATTGGGTAATTGGGCTTTGTACCATAATTGGGGTTTGGACAAAAGAACGACACTTGTGGAAATTAGACTATGAGCTATTAATGGGCTTTATATTTGTTTAACTAAATGATAGTTTGTTAATGTTAATATAAAGATTTACAATTGGGCGTCCCTATAAATTACCATATACACTCGATCGGACACGATGGGCGGGGTATTTATATGTACGAATAATCGTTCATTTAACCGGACACGGGAATGGATTAATAGCCACTAGAATAATTAAAACAGGGGTGAAATTATGTACAAGGACACTTGGTATAATTGATAACAAAATATTAAAACCTTGGGTTACACTCAGTCGACATCCTGGTGTAATTATTAAACAAAGTATTAAAATCTTGTTACAGTTTAAGTCCCCAATTAGTTGGAATATTTAACTTCGGGTATAAGGATAATTTGACGAGGACACTCGCACTTTATATTTATGACTGATGGACTGTTATGGACAAAAACCAGACGGACATATTAAATAATCCAGGACAAAGGACAATTAACCCATGGGCATAAAACTAAAATCAACACGTCAAACATCATGATTACGGAAGTTTAAATAAGCATAATTCTTTTATTTCATATTTAATTTTCTTTATTTTATATTTAATTGCACTTCTAATTATCGCATTTTTATTGTTATTTTATTTGATTGCATTTTTAATTATCGTACTTTTTAATTATCGCAAGTTTATTTTATCGCACTTTTATTATTCGCAATTTCATTATCGTTATTTACTTTATGCTTTAATTTAAGTCTTGTATTTATTTTTAATATTTTACATTTGGTTTTAACTGCGACTAAAGTTTTAAAATCGACAAACCGGTCATTAAACGGTAAAAACCCCCCTTTATAATAATAATATTACTTATATATATATATATATATATATATATATATATATATATATATATATATATATATATATATATATTTGTATTTTTATAAAAGTAAACTAATATAGCGTTAAGCTTTGTTTAAAAAGATTCCCCGTGGAACGAACCGGACTTACTAAAAACTACACTACTGTACGATTAGGTACACTGCCTATAAGTGTTGTAGCAAGGTTTAAGTATATCCATTCTATAAATAAATAAATATCTTGTGTAAAATTGTATCGTATTTAATAGTATTTTCTGTAAAAATATAAGCTATTTCGTATACCCCGCTGCAAACATCAGTTCGATAATACCAAGATCTTCTAAATCTTTGAAGAAACCTTTCCTATTCGGTTTGCACCCCAGTTTTAAACCCGCAATCATAGAACTTTCTCCTATCTCCCCATTGTGGTCATTGATAAACATCCTTTGGACCGCATCACTAAAATCGATATCGCTAACATTATCATGTAGATTAAACGAACACGATACAATCTCTTTTTTTCTTTTTTCTAAAGATTGATTTAGCCAAGATTTCATCATTCGGTTTCTTCAAATGTCCATTCAAATCATACCATTCCGTGCAAAACCCGACGCACCTCGAGTCTAAACAATCACAGTATCTCCTACCTCCCCTACCAAACTCCACCGGCTTATATACATTATCGACGTCAAGTTTTTCTCCTTTGTTAATACCCAAAGCGACTTTTTGCTTGTCCTTCTTCTTAGACGACAACTTAAGGTTGATGTATTCGAACTTCTTAATGGGCTCCCTAAACTCAACGTCTTAGTGACACGTTATCAAGAGCCGCAATTGACCCTTGACCTGATCATGTAGACAGTCAGTAGGCCCAAAATGACCTGGCCAATTAGCGGGAATACTCCCCGCATCCGAAACTGTAGCCACGTCTACGTAAGGGTTGGTCTTAAGCATTAACTGTAACATGTGTATTTTTCTTATTACTATATTTTCGAGACGCATTGGTTGTAACATATGTAATTATTATTATTGTAATGTTTTCTAGCATTAACTGTAACATGTGTATTTTTCTCATATTACTATATTTTCGAGACGCATTGGTTGTAACATATGCAATTGTAATTATTGTAATGTTTTCTAAAATCACTAGTTTAATACCCGCGAATTCGCGGAATTTTTAAAGGCATATTGCGATATCGATGTAAAACTAATTGTTAAATGTTATATATTTGTTTGACAATCATTTCAAATGAAGAATAAAAAAAATAAAGTGTATCTATAGTGTATATACATGATCAAGCAATACCCAAGTGTTTTCTCGAAGCTAGCCGAAAGTCTTCTCGCACCATGACCCAAATCCATGCTTGTGACAATGTGTTACCACCACCACAATTGTATCGAAAGCGTTTCCAAAGCAAAAACTACATAAATATTGCATCTTAGTACTCAATGAAACCACTTCCCACAGTGACAATATTCTATAAGAGATTTTCACAAGAAGAACCCATTGACAATTGTCTCTTGGCATGCATTACCAGACAAACCTATTATAGCAAAAGAACACTAGTGATAATAGTAGTTAAGCTTAATCAGATTATAGATTATATATGAACTTTTCTAAATCTGGAACCAGCAGATCCAAAAGCACGCCATTTTCATAGGCAAGACTCGTGCTCACAGAAAACATAATGCATATCACCCTGAATAAGTAACAATTACCTTTCATGGAAAAGTTCCTAATTTAAGTTTTATCTACGCTTGATCAAATGGAGCCATCTTGTTAGATGCGTATAGTGATCATATATTTTTATCTTGGAACATATTACAACTTGTTTTAGGAACTGTCTACTTTGATATTAAGCCTTCATGAATAAATTGGTAGATTGCTGTGAATTGTAGAAATAAAAATAAATTGGGGGTCAGCGCCACTACGACGATCATGTAGGCCACCTGACCCTGAGTCATGTGGGTCAAAAGTATAGGTTGTAATGGGTAGTTTGATTTTTCTTCGTATTCTTAGCCCAACCGAAACAGTTATATATGCTAATCATATATCAATTATTTGAAGTTACTTCCCATGTGCACATCCAGAAGTAAATTAAATAAACTTTGTTGTTTTCAATATGGTCAACTTAAACATGGTAAGTTTGATGTTGAAAGATTAAGATCAAATTACCTAGAGTCACATGCACGTAAAGTGGTAATGTAGTATAGTTGCACCACACATGATTGAACACATCTTCCTTCCTTTGTAACTTGGGACACCCTATAGTTATTGATGTAATTTAAGAATATAGTGGCAGATTCAAACACTTAATTAGGATAATACAACGATTTGGGTCACATACTCACATACTACGCCTAATGGATCAAACGGGAAGTTAATAATATTTTCCAAGTATTAAATTATTCAAACGAAACAAAAGTTAAAACAAAAGTTAATTGTAAACACATTGACTATCCGTCATATGCAAATAGGTATTAGCATTAAAGATTTGATAGTTAAATGAGCTTATATACATGCATTGCTTTCTTAACATGAATTTTGCAAGCTAAATAAGACGTTTTGCAATATTAGATAAAAGACACTTTACATAGTTACATCTATCATATGAAAATGTAGTAAAAATAACGTAAGAAGCAGTTGCATACCCGGAACTTGGGTCTGTTGTACTTGTTTTTATCATGATGAATCCAAGTATCCAACAAACTCCAGCACGATATTGAGTCTTAGTCTTGCCCTCTGCATCATAGATCCGAACATGGATTATAAAACCCCAAATAATCAAGCAAGATTTTCACAACTAAGGAGTTGATCCAAATTTTCAATGAGTGGTTGTGATGCCCCGTACAAAACCATCGTGTACGAATCATCAACAACAGGATCATTACAAGGTCAAATACTATATGCTGTTTCAAAATAAGTTTGCATTCATGAATATAGGTGACGTCTTAACCAACGTCAAATGTTTAACAACCAAAAGTATGCTTCTACGAATAGCAAGCAATAATAGTACGTGACCCATAGGTCGTTACAAATACATTGTTTCAAAAGTAATATAGTTTGAATGCAAAATAAACGTTTCATGTGGTGACATCTCAAATAAGCGCAGCGGGTGTCTACAAAGCATGACTAGTACAACGGAAGCAAGCAAACCTTAAGCACCTGAGAAAAACATGCTTAAAAACGTCAACACAAAGGTTGGTGAGCTATAGTTTAAGTATAACAGTAATGTAAGGTAGGCCACGAGATTTCAGTGCTTCAACAGCGTTTCAAAACAGTGTGAAAAGTATATGTATAACCGTGGACACTTGGTAACTAACTTAACGTAAATAACACCTCCTAATAGTACACTTGGCGAGTGCGTAAGTTTACGAAGTATTAAACACCCGTTAAATGCTAGCGCTACTAGCCCGAGTGGGGATGTCAAACCCTATGGATCCATATCTAAGATTCGCGTTCACCGGTTCAAAGACCAATGACTAAACGTTACCGAGCTAAGGGGAAAGTTTATGCCGTTGTATAACCCACACATATATAAAGTTTAAGTACTCGTGCCTAGTATGTAAAACGTAAAATGCGCATGTATTCTCAGTCCCGAAATAGTTAAAGTAAAAAAGGGATGCTATAACTCACAGTGGAAAGTAGTAAAAGTCGATACGCGGGAATAGTAAGCAAGTGGTTTGGTCCGGAAGGTCCTCAACCTAAGTCAAAAGTTACTAAGTCAGTAAATCGTTCCCAAAGGTTTAAAAGTATGTAAATTAGGTCTTAAGTACCATCATCATTCAACATTAAACAAAAAGTGTAAAGTAAGTTTTAAGTCAAGACTAGGGTTTGAAATAAAGGCTGACTTCGTTCAGTTGCCACGACCTCTATACAGACTGAAATGAGGTGAGACCAGTGGCCATGGCTCCGTATATGAGTCCCCTAGAAGCTGACCAATTTCCAGAACCAAAATCGTTTTCGTTTGACCGTGGTGACGGTTTAAGTGCGAGTAGGTCAGAAATTTTTAGCACAACGTTAATAGGGCGTAGTGACTTTCGGGAGGCCATAGATCCTAAACCGTAACTCGGATTAAGACGAGGTCTAAACGGAAAATCATCTACTCGAACCGAAATAACTGAAAAAAACTTCCCAGTATCCCAGGTGGTCTGATTAGTTCCAGAAAATAGTAAGAAAGGTGTTCCGGTGGGTTCTCGGTGCTTGATGCTCATCACGGTTCTCATCCTTGATGCGTATAACTTCAAGCGTACAACTCGTTGATGTGTTTGCATCATCTTAACCAAGTTTTGACCATCATAACACTAGTTTAAGTCTAAGATATGTAGCACAACTCACTTAAGAGTTGTAAGTAGTTTGATGAACCAAAGTTACATCAAGATCTTAGATCCGACACATACATGAGTTATAAAAGTGAAATTAAGCTATAAACTTGAAAGTAAACTAAATAAACAAGATCTTAAGTTGTAGAACTTAGATCTTAGCTAGATCTTAAAGATCCTAGACTAGAAAGTCTAGATCTAGTGTTCTTAAGTTAGATCCTAAGTTACAAAACTTGGATCTACACTTTGATGAAACCATAAGTTATGAAACTTAGATTTTCAACTTGTAAAATGTATGTAAGCTTGTAAGCTCTTATTTACAACAAAATTAGAAGACCATAAGTTATATAAACTTAGATCCAACATAAGTATATGAAGTTATAACTAGAAAGTTATACTTCCATGTTCTTGAACTTATAAAGTTAACTTTTAGTTTCAAGAAATATGAGATCAAGATTAACTAGTAATACTTGACCAAATTAACAATATCACAACTTTAAAGTACTTACAAAAGAAAAAAATAAACTAAAGTACAAGTATTATGTTCATGTTTGTTTCATACTTAGGAAGATTCAAAGCAAAGTTTGGATCTTAGGATTTAAGTCTACAAAACATGAACACAAGTATGATTATGAAACTTATGAACTTGAAATCTTGAAAACATTTAAGTGTAGAACCATAAACTAGAAAGTTTAGATTCTTGTTCTTGGTTCTTTACAACAAAAGATGGAAATAACCAAGATTGCATGAAGATACAAGTTAGAGAACTTGATCTTTAACAACAACAACAACAACTACAAGTAATTGAACAACAAACAAGAACAAGTAAAAGAATGATGATGTGGTTCGGTTTTGGTGGAGAAAAAAAGAAAGAAAAGCAAGCTTGTTACTTACAAAGTAAAGAGAAAAGATGAGAGAAAATGAGAAGTAAAATGAAGTGTGTGTAAAAGTGAAGTAATACACTAGTAATATGTAACAAAAAAAAATTTTGAATCCCCTTTACACCTCTCAAGGCCGATGGTTCTCAAGGGACCAAAGAGGCAAGTCAAATCTTCAACTTTCTAATGTGGGAGAATGGTGTAAGCTTGAAATGGTATTAAAGCTAAATGGTATGGGAATGAGGTGTAAGTGTGCATGTAACTAGATTCCTCATGTCATTAATTACTCTTGTTTATCATTAAGAAGTTACTAGCATAAAAGTGGGCTCTTAATTAATCCATTAAGAGAAGTAGGGTGGACTTCCAAGTCCATGTTCAAATAATAAAATCCCAAGTCCAAGTATGTAACAAATTAAATAAACAAAGCCCAAGTAATTAACTAGTAACATTAGTTAATTAAAAATGATTAATAATAATTAATCATGAACGTAAATAATATTCGAAATATTATTCGTGTGAAGTACGTGTGTCACAAAGACAAGTCGGGCCATGAAAAGTTAAATACGGTAACAAGTAACACGTATAAGAACACGTTTATTAAAACACAAGCATTAATAATAAATTATTAATAATTAAACGTTGGAAAATCCAGGGTCATTACATTACCCACCTGTTAAAGAAAATTTTGTCCCGAAATTTTAAGCTGAGGTAGATGGAGGAGTCGGGAAAAGGTGAGGATACTTCTGCATCATTTGATCCTCTCGTTCCCAGGTAAACTCAGGTCCTCGTTTGGCATTCCATCGAACTCGGACGATCGGAATCCTGTTGTGTTTCAAGGTTTTAACCTCACGGTCCATAATTTTGACAGGCTCTTCCATGAAGTGGAGTTTGTCATCAATTGTAAGTTCCTCCAGTGGTATGACATGTTCCGGTTCAGCAAGATACTTTTTCAAATTCGATACATGAAAGGTAGGATGAACTGAGCTCAATTGAGTTGGAAGATCCAAACGGTAAGCAACGGGTCCAACACGCTCCAAAATTTCGAAAGGACCAATGTATCGCGGGTTTAACTTCCCAGGTTTTCCAAAACGGATGACACCTTTCCAAGGTGCGACCTTCAATATTACACGGTCACCCACGTTGAATTTGAAGTCTATACGTTTAAGGTCTGCATAAATCTTTTGGCGATCACGGGCTATCTTGAGTCTCGCTTGAATCTGGACAATCTTCTCAGTTGTTTCGTGGACTATCTCGGGTCCGGTGATTTGTGTTTTGCCTACTTCGGCCCAACAAATAGGAGATCGGCAATTGCGGCCATACAACGCTTCAAAATTGTGCATTCGCTTTGTCCGTCGGTCTGTGGGTGATATGCAGTACTCATGTCGAGACGAGTTCCCAAGGCTTCTTGCAAAGAACGCCAAAATCTGGAAGCAAAAAGGGGATCGTGATCTGAAATGATCGATAAGGGTACACCATGACGAGATACAACCTCTTTGATGTATAGTTGAGCGAGTCTTTCCATCGTATCCGTTTCCTTCATGGCTAAGAAGTGTGCAGATTTGGTAAGATGGTCAACGATAACCCATATGGTATCGTATCCGCCCACCGTATTTGGTAACTTCGTAATGAAATCCATTGTTATCCTTTTCCACTTCTATTTCGGGATTTCCGATTGTTGAAGTAACCCAGAAGGCCTCTGATGTTCGGCCTTAACTTTCGAACAAGTCAAACACTTTTCAACATAAGTTGCAACGTCCTTCTTAATATTAGGCCACCAGTACTGTTCTTTAAGATCGTGGTACATTTTACCGGCTCCTGGATGAATCAAATATCTCGACTTGTGGGCTTCATCTAGTATAAGGTTCCGTAAATCTCCATAACGAGGTACCCAAATTCTTCGGGCATAGCATCGGAGTCCAGTTTCCTTAACCTCGAATCGAGAAACGAGAATGTTCAAGTATTCATGAGATATATTCTCCTCCTTGAGAGCCTCATCTTGGGCTGCTCGAATCTGGCTATTGAGGTTCGAATGAATGGTGATGTTCAGTGCCCGAACACGAAGAGGTGCCATCCTCTCCTTTCGGCTCAAAGCTTCAGCTACAACATTGGCCTTGCCAGGGTGATAACGAAGTTCATAATCATAGTCGTTCAGCATCTCGATCCATCGTCACTGTCTCATATTCAGTTGCTTCTGATCAAAGATGTGCTGGAGGCTTTTATGATCGGTGAAAATAGTGCTCTTAGTTCCATAAAGATAGCGTCTCCACAGTTTTAATGCAAAGACAACTACTCCAAGCTCAAGATCGTACGTTGTGTAATTTCGCTCGTGAATATTTAGTTGTCGGGAGGCGTAAGCGATAACCTTTGTGCATTGCATCAGTACACAACCAAAACCACTTTTCGAAGCATCGCAATAAACGAAATTGTCACTGCCTTCAGGAAGTGATAAGATAGGTGCGGTGGTTAACTTCTTTTTTAAGGTTTGAAATGCTGATTCCTGTTCAGGTTCCCAAATGAACTTCTTCCCTTTGTGAGTTAGCGCGGTCAAAGGACGCGCAATCAGAGAGAAACCTTCAATAAATCTTCGGTAATAACCGATGAGGCCTAAAAATTGGCGGATATGAGTTGGAGTGGTGGGGGTCTCCCACTTGCTGATAGCTTAAATCTTTGCGGGATCAACTTTGATACCTTGATTACTCATAACGTGACCCAGAAATTGGACTTCCTTCAACCAAAACTCACACTTGGAGAATTTTGCATAAAGTTGCTCTTGTCTCAAGAGTTCCAACACTAGACGAAGATGTTGCTCATGTTCTTCTTCGCTTTTGGAGTAGATGAGGATATCATCTATGAAAACGATAACGAACTTATCCAAGTATGGCTTGCAGACACGATTCATGAGATCCATGAATACGGCAGGTGCATTGGTTAAACTGAATGGCATCACGAGAAACTCATAATGACCATAACGAGTTCTGAATGCAGTCTTCATCACATCGCTCTCTTTCACCCTCAACTGGTGATAACCGGATCGCAAATCGATCTTAGAGTAAACGCTCGATCCTTGCAACTGGTCGAAAAGATCGTCAATTTGGGGAAGAGGATACCGATTCTTGATCGTCAATTTGTTGAGTTCACGGTAGTCGATACACATGCGGAAGGATCCGTCCTTCTTCTTCACAAATAAAACAGGTGCGCCCCAAGGCGAGAAACTTGGTTGGATAAATCCACGGTCTAGCAGTTCTTGTAATTGACTCTGCAAATCTTGCATTTCGGAAGGTGCGAGTCGATAAGGTGCGCGAGCTACAGGTGCAGCCTCTGGCACTAAATCGATCTGAAACTCCACCGCTCTCGGTGGCGGTAATTCAGGTAATTTTTCCGGAAAGACATCAAAAAATTCCTTCACAATTCGTACGTCATCTACACTCTTCACCTCAGTTTCTAACGTTTTCACATGTGCCAAAACAGCAAGACATCCTTTCTTCATGATCTTTTGCGCTTTCATGCAACTAATGAGATTCAGTTTTGAGCTACATCTCTCTCCGTAAATAATCAGTGACTCACCGTCTTCGTGTGGAATGCGAAGAGCTTTATCTCCACAAATAATGTCAGCCTTTATCTTGGTCAACCAATCCATACCAACAATAACATCAAAGCTTCCCAACTTAATGGGTATCAAGTCAATCTCAAAATCCACACCAGCTATGTTGATAATAGCTCCTCGACTAACTTGGTCAACTTTCTCAAGTTTTCCATTGGCTACCTCTACAAGCATACTCTCCTTTAAAGGAACTAACGACCAATTTATCTTAGAGTAAAAGTGTGTACATACATAACTTCTATCGGCACCAGTATCAAATAGGACAGAAGCTAATAGATTGTTGATAGTGAATATACCTGTGACCAAGTCGGGGTTCTCACGGGCATCCCTTGCGTTTACATTGAATGCTCTTCCACGCGGTGGTCCGCCGTCCTTTCGCTTGTTGGGACACTCATTTCTGAAGTGACCCGTCTGTCTGCATTCATAGCACTTTCTCGGTCTAGTAGGGTTTGTCTTCACATTCAGGGTGGTGATCTTGCAGTCTTTACCAATATGCCCAGTCCTTTTACATTTTTCACAGACCACATTGCAGTACCCGGTGTGATGCTTGTAGCATCTCTTGCACTGTGGCAGACTGCCCTTGTAGTTGCGGTTCGAGTTGGTGTTCGGATTGGGGTTCCTCCCATCGTTGTGCCTCTTAGCGGGGGTTTGATCATAGGCTCTCCCCTTGTTGTTGTCCCACTTACGCTTCTCACTGCTAACCCCCAATTTGGATTTTGCCTTTTCCAATTCATCGATGATAATTTGGTTCATTAAGGTGTGTGCCATGCGCATTGCTTCCAGGACATTAGGTGGCTTAGACGAGGTGACATTTCCCTTAATGGACTTAGGAAGTCCCCACAAGTACCTTTCCATTCGCTTAAACTCCGGGGTAACCATCGTTGGACACATTAGAGCTAATTCCAGATACCTACAGTTGTAACCATCAAGATCGTTTCTAACAACCTTCAGCTGCCAAAACTGTAACGACCCGTCCTAATCCATCCGGATGAAGTCCATATCGATTATAAATGATTCATAACAGTTGATTACATCGCGAGGTACTTGACCTCTATATGATACATTTTACAAACATTGCATTCATTTTTGAAAAGACAATCTTTCATTACATCGAAAGTTGACGGCATGCATACCATTTTATAACATATCTAACTATAATTAACTTAATAATAATCTTGATGAGCTTGACGACTCGAATGTAACGTCTTTTGAAATATGTCATGAATGACTCCAAGTAATATCTTTAAAATGAGCAAATGCACAGCGGAAGATTTCTTTCAAACCTGAGAATAAACATGCTTTAAAGTGTCAACCAAAAGGTTGGTGACTTCATTAGTTTATCATAATCATTCATAACTTCAATAGACCACAAGATTTCATATTTCCAATTCTCATAAATATACGTCCCATGCATAGAGACAAAAATCATTCATATGGTAAACACCTGGTAACCGACATTCACAATATGCATATAAGAATATCCCCATCATTCCGGGATCCTCCTTCGGACATGATATAAATTTCGAAGTACTAAAGCATCCGGTACTTTGGATGGGGCTTGTTGGGCCCAATAGATCTATCTTTAGGATTCGCGTCAATTAGGGTGTCTGTTCCCTAATTCTTAGATTACCAGACTAAAAAGGGGCATATCCGGTTTAATAATCCAGCCATAGAATGTAGTTTCATTTACTCGTGTCTATTTCGTAAAACGGTTATAAAAGCAGCGCATGTATTCTCAGCCCAAAAATATAAAGGGTAAAAAGGCAAATGAAACTCACCTAATGTATTTTGTAGTAAAAATACATATGACGACATTGAACAACTAAATAATGCAGGGTTGGCCTCGGATTCACGAACCTATATCAGTTGCATATATATTAACTCGTATCCCAATCAATCAATTAAGTTTACTTATATTTTATAATTTCCTAAAATTAGTATCTTTAATAAATGTATGTTATATAATTTAATTAAAGTTTTATCAATATAAATGGTGATATATTGGTTAAAAACATATTAATATGTAATATTAGTTGTCTTGAAATTTATTTTTATATAGATAAACTTTGTTTGTTAAAGATAATAATTATAATAATACTAAAAATAATAATAGTAATAATAATTAACTCAACAATAATAGTAATTAATAATAAATAGATAAATGAATAACTACCTCAATAAAGTAAGCCTAAAAAGAAATGCCTCAACCCGGATTTGAACCCACGACCTCCCGTTCACACACAAACACTCCTCACCATCTGACCAATACGATTTTTCTGATAATTACTCCTCATCATCCTCGGTTATTACTTCATCACCATTCATATATCTCCTTCGTGTTTTCAAACCCCAACAGAATAAAGGAACATGGCTCAACATCTTAATTTAACTGAAGCCACTTTCGTTATAGTAATCCACGAGCAAAATAAAGGATTCGGTTTACAACATAAAAACATAAAAAAAAATAATGATAGGAGATAGTATAACTAATTTCTCCTCATACGTCCAATTATCTAAACTCCACAACGAATAAAAGAATTCGGTTTCTTTTGAAATTGAACATGTCAACCAATATTTCCTATCACCACCCACTTGTTTATTATAAACCGAAAATCATTAGGATCCAATATTCAATTTGCTAACATGGGTCGACTATTTTGTCCCACTATCATTTGTCTCGAATAATATCTCCTTTGTATAAAAGGCAATTCATAAAGCAATACCTAAACCATTTAAAGCCTTAATCATCACCTTTATAATATTATGTTCGGCCAAAAGATGTATAAGATAGGTCCATGCAAGTGGTTGTTTGATCTTTGTGAATTAAATCACACGACAGGAAATGTGGTGGGGTTCTTGGTCCATCATCTAATTACTTACCAAAACACCATCTCCTTTATATATTCATTGCCACAATTAACCTTTTCAACACTCTTATATTCGTATGATATCTAGGAGATTTTAACTTACGCGTACAGCAATAGTAGCAGAATCAAGCAAGCTTTTGAAAGTACCACGGAAGTGGTAATAGGTTGGCCGGTTTTAGAACGAGACAGAAGAAACATCTAAGTGGTTGTCATTTAGGGTTTAGTGAGAGAAAAGATGATAGAGAGAAGAAAATAGTGGTTTTCCATGATGTTCGAAGGTGTTTTGACGATGAAGGTTCGAAGGTTGATTAAACTTGAATAAGCTGGCGCACGTGATTCATTTAATAGTGACGAGTGATGGTGATGGTTTTATGGAATCATCGAAACAAGGAGAGAGCATGGTGTATGATAGTGTGTGATCTCGGGTTCAATTCGACAGCATCACATAGTAGAAGTATAGCAGTAGCTTGTAGTGCTTGGTTCACGATGGTTTTGAATTGTTTCAAATAATGATGGTGTTGATCGATTGTACAAAGTAAAGAAGAAAAGAAATATTAAGAAAGGTATGTACAAAAATTTGGTTGGTGGGTTTGTGTTGTTTTAGATTTGTTTTTCTTTAAATCTATAAGTGTATATGTAATTGTATAGATAGTTTGCAAGAGTAAGAATCACTTTAAGTAAGGTGCGGTGTCGAGAGAGATATTCGAGTCAAGGAGAAACAAACAAGAAAAGATATAAAGCAGATAGTGAAGTGCAATCGATTCATACGATTACTATTGATATCGAATGACTTAAGTTGATCGAGTTTGTATTATTGTTTAGTAATGGTGTTGACATATGGAATCTGTTAGAATCAGAAGAAGAAGTTAAAGAAAAAAAAGTGGAAAAAGGATAGTGACCCTCGAACAGATTTTGGATTTGTAATGTACATGGAAGTTGACGTGAAACAAATTCAGATTCTAAAGCAGATATGGTGTTCAATAGATTGATACGATTGTAACAAATTTCAGACAAGAACAACAATTTAATACAGTTAAATAGGGATACAAACGGATTCCATTATGTATGAGCGTTGTTATATTATTATTAATAATAAATTCATGTAATTACATTAATAATAATAATTCTATAAAATTAAATAATAATAATAATAATATTGATTATATTATCAATCATAGTAATACTAATGATCCTAATAATAATATTATTTAATATAATAAATTGTGTTATTTTCCAATAACTATAATAATTAATGATAATATTCATAATACTATTATACTAACTATTTATATTATTAATGATAATAGTTTTGTTGGTAATAATGATAATATATCAATTTATATATACATTTGATGTGTGAAATCGCGTCTATTATTTATAATGGGAAAAACCGGTTTAAAGATTTACTACACACTAACGGGCAGTGTACCCGATCGTGCAATAGTATAAAGTTGGTAAATCCAAGATCGTTCCAAGGACAGTTTAGACGTGAAAATTAAGATTGTAACTAATGAATTAAACTAAGTTAAATCTAGAAAATTGAATTACGAGATAATTTGTTTGGTTGGCTATTTAACGATTAGCCAAAATCAAAGATAGCATTAATTAATAACAAGATGGAACAATATTTTTGGTGTTTTCAGTTTTAAGCTTTAAAGCAAACAAACGAGTAAAATAAGATAGTTGTAAACAATAAAAAAAAAACGAATGCTTGTCTAGACCTTTTTCACCTAGTATTGGATGCATTTAGATTAAGCTCTAGTTATTATCTAACTTATGTGAACTATCTAGTCGGTTCACCTGGAATTCCCCAGCGCAAACACTTCAATTAAGATTACACGACACGGAATTCCCCGTAGCCTAAGACCTCCTAATTGTGACTAAACAGTTCAACTGAGATGAAGACTCAAATCACAATCACACCAACTCTCGTTGCACATAATTCACCCCTATTTCGTCTAGCCTTTTGAATTCAATTTACTCTCGTCTCCGAGTAAGCACACAATCAATTAAGACAAACCAATTATAAATTAATGCACTAAATTAATGAACTCTCTTCCTATCAAACAAGTACACAACCAATTGAATCGAAGAGTCTAGCTTCAATAAGAATGGTTCTTTAATCCAACCGTCAAATCATCATAAATTAATCAAACAACTGATAAGTAGCATCCAATACATAGGTTATTAAATCTAGACAAACATTAAAGAACTTAGCCAATAATCATGGCAACAATAAAAATCACAAATAAAGTAATAGAGAAATTCATTGTTTATGACAAGAGATTAACCTAATCAATGATTGAATCCTGAAAGATAAACGAATCGAGACTTGTTTCCAGAATGATTGATACCTTAGAATGACCTTGGAAATCCCCAAAAATCACCTAAGTTCGTCAAAAAGCTGCTGGAATTCGTCTGGATACGATAATGATAAATTAGGGTAATTTTCGGGCTTTAAATAGGTGAAATTCTGAACCCGATTAAGATCTTGCGCGGCGCGCCCTTACTCGCGCGGCGCGCCAAATAACTGATGAGCTGAAATCTGCCTTTTAAAAACGCTCGAACTGTATTTTATGTGTAATGGCACGGCGCTCCACCTTTTGGAGCGGCGCTCCATATCACTTTTGCTGAAATGAGCTGAAAAACTTAATACAAACACCAAAACTCGAATCGGACCAAACCCTTTCACTCGTTTACATCGAAAATCACCCAAAACCATCAAATAACCTCAAAATTAACCTCCTTGGTCTTGGAACTCAAAATTTTCACAACTTTCACCGAAATAATTCCAAATCGTATCCAAAAGGACCAAAATGTACCCGATATCGCTAAAGAAAATGCGTATAAAATATGCGATATCAAACAACCCCACACTAGAGTTTTGCTTGTCCTCAAGCAAATAAACTCGATAATAATATTCTACCATATAATAATGTCTTCAAACATGTATATAGAACCAAACGAACGAGAAACCAAACAAGCAACTAGCGTGGGCACGATTTGGGATAAATAACAACCATGGTTCCCACTTGCATTCCCCCGATGTAACTTCCCAACCGCAAACAATATGAATGAATATAGTAACCAAAATAATCTCAATAATGTACCGTAATGATGAAATAGAGAATCTCGAATCATAACATAAGTCTTCAATGGAACCGGGAATCAAGTGGGAACCGAGCACCAGAGATGTAACAATCGGACATGTGTGCCAAGAGAACGCACGAGCTACCCCGCAATTGGTCAAGCCAAGCCTCCCACAGTACCTAACATCGCGAGATGTCGGTAGAAAATAATGTGCTTAGGAGGATACACATTACGTCCGGATATCATCGACAATTATGAGGTAATCATCTAATCCGTTAAGTCAATCATAAAGATTGAAGTTCATCAGGCTTAAAAGCTGATATCTTACCTTTCCGGAGGTTATCCACTGAGAATCTGATCAATCACTGACATTTTGTGTATCATGGTGCGCTTCCCATTTGGCTAGCAAATCTCCCTCATTGAGATAAGCTTCGACTACCAGTTTCCCTGTTTGACGTTGAGGCCTGGTAGATTTCCAGTCGATTTTAGCAATGACTTTTCAAGACTTTTCGTCACCCTACAACTGGTCTGGACTACAACTTCTGAAATGAATCAGCAAGTGTGTCGTTCGGGAGACTTGACTCCCTTAAGGATGGAATGGATACATCCTATGTGGTTATGTTAGGTGGTCGGGCGCATCATTGTCCTTGTTAGGAGAAACAATGAAGACCGCCCTGTTTTAAGTTTTTGATCTAGTGCATGGCCCGGTTTTGACCACACGATCCAATCACCGTTCATACGGTTGACACCCGTTTTTGTACAAGTGACCTACGTATGAACTGTTATGTTTATGTAGGATTTCACATTCAAAATAATGAACATGTTTTGAAAGTTCAAGACTTTCTCCTCTAACAGTACCTCATCGTGAAATGATGGGTAATGAAATGGCACGCTTAAGAGGTATACGTACCAAGTAGAACGGTCGGAAGACTTTACTTCCTTAATGAGTGGATCTGAATCACTTGGAAGTGCCAATCTGTTTCAATTGACACTGGTTTTGAAACAACTTTCGGAAGACTTTACTCCCGATAAATCCCGAAAACCTTCGGGTTCCATAGCTTTTGGCTATGGGTTGTGTTGTCTAAACAAACACAAGCACGTAGCTATTGCTCCTAAAAAGGACAGCACTGGTGAAGCTCAAGGCTCCTCTTCCCACAGTATCACATCATTAAATGATGCAATAATAAAATGATATAGTTTCGGAAGTCTGCTATACCAAGTAACCAAAAGTTTTTGATCTGGCACGTGATTCGGTCACAATCACGCTATGCAATCACCGCTCTCTCACGGTTTACACCCGTTTTGGTACAGGTGACCTACTATTGAGTTCTTTGAACTAGTAGGATTTCATGTTCAATGGAAATGAACATGTGGAACACTTTTGGCTTCTCCAAATTCACAAAATAAAAAATACCAAGCCAAATCTTAAACAAGGGTTTTGGTCGAATTTTTAACTATTTTTCTATATTTTTTTTTCTTTTTCGCTAACTAATTTTTTCATTTTTTTTTTAAAATTTTTCAATTTTTTTTTTACGACCAAAACCCCGTGAAACGTCAAGTCTTTTAGATATCAAAACCAAAATAATGATGATTCTATTAACAACCAACCCGAGAGATTTTACATCCCCCACCCTACACTTGAGATCAAGTAATGTCCCCATTACTTGAGATAAAAAAAATGGATTAAAATCGAAAGGGTAAGAAAAATAAAAACTTATCGAGCTTAACCACTAATCGTGGAATGACAGTGACAGATGGCGCTGAACTGACTGCCAGCATAAGAACATCGTCCATTCCCGATCCTCACACCAATATCATCACAAGTAGTTTTGCTGAACTTAATGCCAGACTTGAAAATAAATTTGTTTCACCAACATACCTAAGAAAAGAAAAACACACGAACTACATAAATGGGACAAGGTGGCACCACCCGGTACCGAAACGCCTTGTCCCTAAATAAATCTACAGTACATAAGCAAAATAAAAAAAAAATTATCCAAGTACAAACCAACGAAATGGAAATAGTTTAAAACAAAATACAACATAATCACGCGCAACAATCAATCACTTCCTGGCCAAAAATCTCTGGTAGGGTCCCAGTTCACACCATACGTATCCTGACAAGCTTGGTATGGGTCATATGAAGGATCCGGTCTCGGAGGAGTAACAGACGTATAATCGGGAATGGTAGTTCGCGTCGGTATATACGCCTCCGGGTTATGACGCATCTGACGCTGAATTTGTCGTTGATGGATCTCCCATTGATTGTGGGCCCTAATTCCCCTAACATCGTACTCAACCCTGTCAACACGCTCTCCCAAATGACCCAACTCTGTTCCAAACTGTCCTAGTGTTGTGTTAATCGACCCATAATTTTGTTGGTGCCAAGTCATCAAATCCTCATTATGCCTACGCTGCTCTGCCAACATCCGCTGATTATGCTCCACCTGAGCATCATATGCTGACCTGCTGTCCCTGTACTCTAAATGAAGACCGTCCACACTGTTCACCAAAGAATTTCAACTCTCTTCACCCATTGACCACGTACCCTGTACGTTCGCACCACTCGAGCCCCCAGCCTCATACGTGGATCGACTAGCTCCACGTCCACGTCCTCGACCTGCACCGTCACCTGGCTGTTGCTGTTGCTCTTCATCAGACCACAAAACCCATCCTGCTGGACCACGACGGATAAACTCAGCCTTAGAGAAAAATAGAATATTGGTGGGCATCGCCTCAACTCCCACCACATCACATCGACTCGTCGGGACCGAAAACACCCGAGCTAACCTCGTAACAAAATGCCCACCTAACAATGGACGTTCTGTGCGGTTGTCCATTCCAATTTCCTGCAACCATACCCCTAACATACATGGGACATCGATCGGCTCCCTCAATTTAATTTGTTGTAGGATCCAAAGATCCCTTCGCTGAATTTTGTTTGCATTTCTCCTTGCCATAAACATAGTA
Source organism: Rutidosis leptorrhynchoides (assembly GCF_046630445.1). Classification (NCBI taxonomy): domain Eukaryota; kingdom Viridiplantae; phylum Streptophyta; class Magnoliopsida; order Asterales; family Asteraceae; genus Rutidosis; species Rutidosis leptorrhynchoides. Next base: position 303,428,100 of record NC_092342.1, read on the forward strand.
GCTATCATCTTAAAAATTATTCGATCCTCAGGAAGTCTAAGCATCGACTGAACACTTCGACTCGAACAAAACGGACCAGCACTAGCAGTTGCCACAGTCGGCCAATAATCACTTTCACTGAAAACTTGCTCCCCAAACACTCTGCAATTCATCAAATGCCACCTCAAATCATTATCAGTAAACTCAGGATATAGATCTAATGCCCGAGCCAGCTCAATCTTAGACATACGACGCTCTAACCCGCCAAGCCTAAACGATAAGAAATCTGCCTCGGTCGGAGAGACTCGAGGTCGACAACTAACAGTTGAGAAAAACTCTATAGTTATCTGCTCATAAATATCCTCATTAATCTCAAACAACCTTTCATAAGGTCTTAAATCATTGCCCGCATAGACTACCCACAAGTAACGACGCAACTCCCGAACAATATTAGGACCCGCTGATGAAAGATGCGTCCAATCTAAATAATAAGTTCGCTCAATCGGACGAGCGCTATTTGTGGTGAACCTTTCCTCCAAATCCTCATTATTCGAGATATGAGATAACCATAATTCAGGATTATTCGGTGGTTGCCTTGGTTGTTCCTGGGATCCTCTTGATCTCTACATTCATGAAACAAGTAAAGAAAACAAAACAACAAACTCAAAAGTTAATGTTAGTCATAATAATAGACACCAAGTACCATTCACAACCAAATCATGTTTCATGCCAATCCACTTTTGAAAACAATCTCCAAGTTAACAAATAATACTTAAAAAAAACATGTCAAAAACTACACTCTCAACCAAACCACATTATCCCTTAAAACAAAACAACTCATGAACCATCATCATACATCAACATAACCCAAAACATGACAAACATGATTACTTATCACCCATTTAGATTCCAACAATCCAATAAACTTCATCATGTTTGCAACTTTTACCAATTCCAACAACCATTAACAAAATCTTCATCACAATTCAAAATCATATGTTTAATCCTTACTAGCATGGCATTACACATAATTAGAACAATATAGCTCAAGTCATTCAAAACAATTTGACCCGCCCATATGGACACAACCCCACACTAGCTCAAAAACACATGAACAATTCAAGAACTACCACACCTTCAAGCAAAAATCCCCTTTCTCACTTACAAAATTCGGATTTTTAAACCTACAAACCCTAGGTTCATGTTAAACTTTCCAAAAACACAAAATTAATCATGAAATCAAAACATACAATGATAATCTAACAAAACCCATGACTAATTGAATCACATAACCCAAATTAAAGCAACCCCACACTAATTCATCATGATACTCAAAAATTAAACAAACAATTACACATAATAAGATGAAATTAGTTAGAAAGAAACAAATTCGGACCTTGGTGGGAGCCATTCTTGAAAGATTGAAGTTAATTGAAACAAGAAATCAAAGTTTTGAGATTTAGGATTTTGAAAATCAAAGTGTTTGTAAGTGTTAAAGAGATGTTATGAATGAAAAGAATAAAAGAAATTGGGGTAAATACAGCTACCAACCCGTTTCTAAATGTGTGGATGTAAAAATTCGGGTTTGATTTCAATTAAAAGAAAAAAAAATAGCTGGTCGACAGGAATTGGCGCGGCGCGCAGGGTATCCGCGCGGCGCTCCAAAGGGTCGCGCGGCGCTCCGATTAACTGAAAAATCATGTCGAGCTTTTTTCAATATCTGGTACATCAGGTGTCTCAAAGTGGCGCGGCGCGCCATGATATGGAGCGGCGCTCCATGTGCTGGTACACCAGAATTTTGTATTTTTAAACCTGTAAATCCCATTTTCTCAACCTAAAACCACCAAACTAACCCCAACAAAAATCCAAGCATGATTATATTGCACATAATGTCAAACAAGCACAAAAATATACAAACTCTACAACAATGGTTTTAACCACGATTATTACGCGTCGTTAGAGGTAAAGATGAGTTTAATCTCATCGTCCACCTCTTGCGGTCTATCGACATAGTGTTTTAACCGATGACCGTTAACCTTGAACTCTTCCCCTTTCAAATTTACCAAATCAACCGCCCCATGAGAATAAACCTTTCGAACAACAAAAGGTCCCGACCATTTAGATTTTAACTTCCCGGGAAACAAACGAAACCTCGAATTGAAAAGAAGCACACGATCCCCTTCCTTAAATTCTTTAGGATCCTTCAAGCGACTATCGTGCCACTTCTTCGTTCTTTCCTTACTAATCAATGAGTTCTCATACGCATCGAGCCTTAGCTCTTCTAACTCATTCAATTGACTCAACCGAAGGCGACCCGCCTCCTTAAGATCAAGATTGCTCGTTTTTAAAGCCCAATAAGCTTTGTGTTCAATCTCCACCGGGAGATGACACGCTTTGCCATAAAGTAACCGAAAAGGAGTGGTTCCGGTTGGCGTTTTGTACGCCGTTCTAAATGCCCATAAGGCATCATCTAGCTTAAACGACCACTCCTTAGGATTAGAACCAATAGTTTTCTCAAGAATCCTCTTTAAAGCTCCGTTGGTGTTTTCGACTTGCCCATTCGTTTGAGGATGGTAGGATGTCGAAACTTTATGGGTTACCCCATACCATTTCAACACCTTTTCGAGTTGGGCATTACAAAAGTGAGTTCCCCGATCACTAATTAAAGCTTTCGGGGAACCAAACCGAGAAAAGAGTTGCTTTAGGAACGAAACTACGACCCGTGCATCATTGGTGGGCAAAGCTTGTGCTTCAACCCATTTTGAAACATAATCGATAGCAACAAGAATTTAGAGCTTATTATTCGACTTCGGGAACGGGCCCATGAAATCAATCCCCCAAATATCAAAAACCTCACAAACTTGAATGATATTTTGAGGCATCTCGGTTCGTTGGGTGATTTGCCCGCCCGTTGACAAGCATCGCACGATTTACAAATCCGGTGGGCATCCTTGAAGATAGTAGGCCAATAAAACCCGGCCTCAAAGACTTTCCGCCCCGTAACTTGGGGACCATAATGCCCACCTGTCGGACCATGATGACATTGGACAAGAATGCGTTCGCATTCTTCTTCGAAAATACACCGGCGGATCATTCCATCGGAACACCGCCTAAAGAGATAAGGGTCCTCCCAAAAATAATACTTAAGGTCACTAAAGAACTTCTTACGTTTATGATGTGACCAACCCTTCTCTAAGAATCCACCAACTAGATAATTCGCAAAATCAACGAACCAAGGGTCTTCACACTCCTCCACCTTCATGAGATATTCATCGGGAAAATCATCATGAATAGAAGTCTCATCGAGAACCTCAAGGGAGGGGTTCTCAAGACGTGAAAGGTGATCGGCCGCTAAATTCTCGGCACCCTTTTTATCCCGGATTTCTACATCGAATTCTTGCAAAAGCAATACCCAACGTATCAATCTCGGTTTAGCATCGGGTTTAGAGAGCAAATGCTTAAGGGCCGAGTGGTCCGTATACACAACCGTCTTTGCTAGTATGAGATACGCACGAAATTTGTCAAAAGAGAAAACAATTGCTAGGAGTTCCTTTTCGGTGGTGGTATAATTTAGTTGCGCTCCTTGCAATGTCTTACTAGCATAGTAAATGGGCTGGAAATGTTTACCAACACGTTGCCCCAAGACGGATCCGATTGCAAAGTCACTAGCATCACACATAAGTTCGAATGGCATAGACCAATCTGGACTAATAAGGATAGGTGAATTAGTGAGCTTTGCTTTAAGAAGATTGAAAGCTTTGTGACACTCCTCCGAGAAAATAAACGAAGCGTCCTTTTCAAGAAGTTTATTTAAGGGCGTGGCAATTTTGGAAAAATCCTTGATAAACCGCCGGTAAAACCCGACGTGCCCAAGAAAACTTCGAACACCTTTAACATCGGTAGGGGCTTTAAGCCCGGCGATAACATTGATTTTCGCCTTATCTACCTCAATTCCAACTTTAGAAATCTTGTGCCCGAGAACGATGCCCTCAAGAAACATAAAGTGGCATTTCTCCCAGTTGAGCACAAGACTGGCTTTTTCGCACCGAATCAACATACGCTCAAGATTAAGAAGACATGACTCGAAGGTGTCTCCGTAGACTGAAAAGTCGTCCATAAACACCTCCATGCAGTCTTCGATCATATCATGGAAAATCGCCACCATACACCTTTGAAAGGTAGCAGGAGCGTTACATAAACCGAACGGCATACGCCGATAAGAGAATGTGCCATACGGGCACGTGAACGTGGTTTTCTCTTGGTCTTCGGGTGCAATAGGGATTTGGAAATATCCCGAAAAACCATCAAGAAAACAATAGAAACTTTTTCCCGCCAACCTCTCCAACATTTGATCGATGAAGGGTAGGGGAAAATGGTCCTTTCGGGTGGCATCATTTAATTTTCGATAGTCAATGCACACCCGCCATCCCGTGACAGTCCTGGTAGAAATTAATTCATTCTTTTCATTTGTGATCACGGTCATGCCACCCTTTTTGGGCACACATTGAACCGGACTCACCCAAGGACTGTCAGAGATAGGATAAATAAGACCTGCATTAAGGAGTTTAACAATCTCCTTTTTAACCACTTCCTGCATATGTGGGTTTAGTCGCCTTTGTCGTTGCACACACGGTTTGAAGTTATCTTCCATTAAGATTTTGTGTGTACAATAAGAGGGACTAATACCCTTAATATCCTGAATTTTCCATGCAATAGCCGGTTTGTGGGCTTTTAACATGGAGACAAGTTTAGACTTTTGACTTACAGAAAGATCGAAAGCAATAATCACCGGGAGTTTAGACTCCTCCCCAAGAAAAGCATACTCCAAATTATCCGGGAGTGGTTTCAACTCTAATTCAGGAGCCTCTTCAATTGAAGTTTTGCTCCTGTATGCATTTGCTTTCTCCAACTTCTCATGCTCTTCTTCGGCTGGCTCATAACCTTCAGCCATTAGGGTGGTCATCAAATCCACCTCATCTAACACATCCCCTTCATCACTTGCTATTTCACATTCCCCTGTTCCCTCTGGAAACTCCTGCAAAAACTCAACATGTGTGTCCACGGTTTGCAAAAAAAAACAAGTGTCATCTAGGTAACCGGGGTATTTTAATGCCTTATCAATAGCAAAGGACACCTTTTGGTCACCTATTCTAAGGGTCAACTGTTGGCCGTAAACATCAATTAGACATCTAGCGGTATTCAAAAATGGCCTTCCCAAAATGAGTGGAATCCTTTCATCCACTTCCATGTCTAGAACTACAAAGTCGGCGGGGAAAACTAATGTCCCGGTCTTAACTAGCATGTTCTCTATAATCCCACGAGGGTATTTAATAGAGCGGTCCGCTAGTTGTATGGCCATACGAGTGGGTCTAAGTTCCCCAGGTGCTAGTTTAAGGTAAATAGAGTAGGGCATTAAATTAATACTAGCACCCAAATCCGCCAATGCCCGCATACAAGCAAGATCCCCCAATAAACAAGGAATAGTAAAACAACCCGGATCTTCCAACTTCTCGGGAAGTTGGTTTGTCACCACCGCTGTACATGCTGCATTTAATGTCACGGATGAAACACTTTCCATCTACTTTCGGTTGGTAAGCAAATCCTTCATGAACCGAGCATACTTGGGCATCCCCGCAATAACATCAATGAAAGGTAAGTTGACATTCACTTTCTTGATCAACTCCATGAACTTTGATTTTTCCGCCTCTAACTTCTCTAACCTCTGTTTTCTCGGGTATGGGAGCGGTGGTTGATACTCCTTAGCTACCGGTTTAGCAGCAACCTTTACCGGTATATTTTCAACTTCCTCAATCACCTGTTCCGGCTCCTTATCCCCCTCCGGTTCACTATCAACTACCGGCTCACTATCTTTAACCAATGGAACTCGCAAATCATACTCAGCAGGCTTCTTCGATGGATCATATGCTATACCACTTCGGGTGGTGATAGCATTAACGTGCCCATTTTTCGGGTTAGCATCCGTGTTACTTGGTAACTCCCCCGGTTTTCTCTCATTTCTCTGATTAGCAAGTTGACCAATCTGTTGTTCCAAATTATGAATCGCGGCTTGTTGATTCCGGAACATCTGATCATTCTTCTCATTATTCTGAGTAACAGTAGTAACAAGCTGAGTTTGAGATATCACAAGCTTTTCGATCATAGCTTCAAGATTCGACTTTTTCTCTTCGGCTTGGGGCTTTTGAAAATACCCAGGAGCTTGTTGCTGAAATCCTCCACCCGGCGAATTCTGATAATTACTGTTACTACCTCCCTGACGACCTTGAGGATTGTAGGGATTATTAAAATTGCGGTTAAACTGAGCGCGCCCTTGAAACTGATTATTATTTTGCTGACTGATGTACGCTATCTCTTCCTTTTGACCTATCGTTAACCCCGCATCACAATCTTTAGCTAAATGTAAACCCCCACAATATTCACAACCAACCTTCATACCATGAATATCCATATTCATCTTCTCTAAATTTCTACCAAAAGAATCCAACTTAGCACTGATAGACCCAAAATCATCATACGCACCAGTGGTCTCGGTTCTCTTAACTGAAGCTAAATGGGATGACTCATAATCTTGATGCCATTCGTGAGAGTAAGCAGCTTGCTTTTCAATTATCTCTAACGCCTCTTCTTCGGTCTTATCCATTAACGTACCACCTGCTGCTTGATCAATACTCTGACGAGTTGGAATGTCACAACCTTTGTAGAAAATCTGAACCTTTTGTAAATCATTCAACCCGTGTTGCGGACACGAGCGTAACAAAGTAGCAAAACGGTCCCAAGCATCAAATAATGTCTCACTGCTCTTTTGTCTAAATTGTGAAATTTCTGCTTGAAGTCTAGCAGCTCGAGACACAGGGAAAAACTTCGACAAAAACTTATCCTCCAAAGTCTCCCAAGAGGTAATCGTGCCCTCTGGTTGCTTATCTAACCATCTCTTAGCTTCTCCCTTAAGAGTCCAAGGGAAAAGCCTTGTCTTGATTGAAGTATCGGCAACCTCATGTAGCTTAAACAAATTGCAAACATCATTAAAATTACGAAGATGCTCATTAGCATCCTCAGTATCCTTGCCATGAAATCGGCAATCAGAAGAAATCAAATTCAGGATCGGCCCAGTAATTTGAAAAGGCTGAGTGATGTTCGGTTGAGTAATCGAATTGCCTTGGCCCCCTCGTGTGGCCTTCAACTTCTGTGCCATAGTCTGAGGACGAGGTGGTTGTTCTTGGTCAGCCATATCTTCAGTCTCGAAAAGATCTAAGGAAATGTAAGATTCTTCTTCTTCTCTGATTTCAGGTGGTGTATCGGGCACCACAGTTTCAGAACTACTTCCCAAATTAATTATATTAGCACTTGAAGAATAAGATGAATCCACTGTAGACTGTCGTTCGTGACTTAACGCTCTAAATAACTCTCTTTCGGGTTCTGCAAATGGTTGAAAAATCGGAGAATTAGAAGAACGCGTATGTGGCATGCACTACCTGTTACCTGCGAAATCACCACTAACAACCGATTAAACGCACCAATTCAACTTGAGAATAACGAAAAGAAATAATAATCTATAACTAAATTAACTAAGAACAATTAGATAGCAATCTTAATCTTCGACACAACTGTCCCCGGCAGCGGCGCCAAAAACTTGATGTGTGAAATCGCGTCTATTATTTATAATGGGAAAAACCGGTTTAAAGATTCACTACACACTAACGGGCAGTGTACCCGATCGTGCAATAGTATAAAGTTGGTAAATCCAAGATCGTTCCAAGGACAGTTTAGACGTGAAAATTAAGATTGTAACTAATGAATTAAACTAAGTTAAATCTAGAAAATTGAATTACGAGATAATTTGTTTGGTTGGCTATTTAACGATTAGCCAAAATCAAAGATAGCATTAATTAATAACAAGATGGAACAATATTTTTGGTGTTTTCAGTTTTAAGCTTTAAAGCAAACAAACGAGTAAAATAAGATAGTTGTAAACAATAAAAAAAAACGAATGCTTGTCTAGACCTTTTTCACCTAGTATTGGATGCATTTAGATTAAGCTCCAGTTATTATCTAACTTATGTGAATTATCTAGTCGGTTCACCTGGAATTCCCCAGCGCAAACACTTCAATTAAGATTACACGACACGGAATTCCCCGTAGCCTAAGACCTCCTAATTGTGACTAAACAGTTCAACTGAGATGAAGACTCAAATCACAATCACACCAACTCTCGTTGCGCATAATTCACCCCTATTTCGTCTAGCCTTTTGAATTCAATTTACTCTCATCTCCGAGTAAGCACACAATCAATTAAGACAAACCAATTGTAAATTAATGCACTAAATTAATGAACTCTCGTCCTATCAAACAAGTACACAACCAATTGAATCGAAGAGTCTAGCTTCAATAAGAATGGTTCTTTAATCCAACCGTCAAATCATCATAAATTAATCAAACAACTGATAAGTAGCATCCAATACATAGGTTATTAAATCTAGACAAACATTAAAGAACTTAGCCAATAATCATGGCAACAATAAAAATCACAAATAAAGTAATAGAGAAATTCATTGTTTATGACAAGAGATTAACCTAATCAATGATTGAATCCTGAAAGATAAACGAATTGAGACTTGTTTCCGGAATGATTGATACCTTAGAATGACTTTGGAAATCCCCAAAAATCACCTAAGTTCGTCAAAAAGCTGCTGAAATTCGTCTGGATACGATAATGATCAATTAGGGTAATTTTCGGGCTTTAAATAGGTGAAATTCTGAACCCGGTTAAGATCTTGCGCGGTGCGCCCTTACTCGCTGCGCGCCATTTCCTCGCGCGGCGTGCCAAATAACTGATGAGCTGAAATCTGCCTTTTAAAAACGCTCGAACTGTATTTTATGTGTAATGGCGCGGCGCTCCACCTTTTGGAGCGGCGCTCCATATCACTTTTGCTGAAATGAGCTGAAAAACTTAATACAAACACCAAAACTCGAATCGGACCAAACCCTTTCACTCGTTTACATCGAAAATCACCCAAAACCATCAAATAACCTCAAAATTAACCTCCTTGGTCTTGGAACTCAAACTTTTCACAACTTTCACCGAAATAATTCCAAATCGTATCCAAAAGGACCAAAATGTACCCGATATCGCTAAAGAAAATGCGTATAAAATATGCGATATCAACATTAACTTTCATATCTATATACTATCTACAGATAATAATAATATTTCTAACACTGATTTTAATACAAATCATAATAATAACAATATGAATTTTATTATTGGTACCATTAATATTATTAGTTATAAATTTATTATTATTTTTTTTAATGATAATAGTAGTATTAATATATCAACTTATACTTATCAAATTTCCTATTTATATACTTTATATAATAATATTAATGATACCAATATTATAATAAAATAATGATAATAATATTAATATAGCAGTTAAAATTTCAACTTGTAATTACATATAATATATTACATATTATTAATTATGTAATATTCATATAACATATTCACAATATACGTAATATCTTAGTTATGTACAAAAGTCATATATATATATATATATATATATATATATATATATATATATATATATATATATATATATATATATATATATATATATATATATATATATATATATATATTTTTGTTCACATATTTACTTACAATAATTGTTCGTGAATCGTCGAGCACGGTCAAAGGTAATTGATTACATGCATATAGTTCCAAAATTTTGAGACTCAATATTACAGACCTTGCTTATCATGTCGAATTCATATAAAGATTAAGTTTAAATTTGGTCGGAAATTCCCGAGTCATCACAGTACCTACCTGTTAAAGAAATTTCGTCCCAAAATTTGAGTGAGGTGGTCATGGTTAACAATTAAAATGTTTTCATGACGATTTTGAGTTGATAAATAGAGTTTTATCATAATTGAGTAATATAGATAAAACGATTCGATTATTCGAAACGTATGAGTGAAGTTATTATAAAAGAGTGAAATGAGTAGATGCAAGTTTGTCTTAACCGGTGACGTAGTCATGGTTGATTTTAGAGAATAAGGTGCGTCTTAACTTTTAATGTTGTCATGGTTGAATTCCAGAATTCAATGGATTTAAAGAAAATATTCGAAATCTAAAGGATTTGATTCTTTCGCGAGTAAGGAAAATTAAGATATCTAAAATTAAATACGGTGATCCGCCTCGATTACTCCGTCTGATATTTCCATTATAAATTAAGCTCTTCTGTTTCCCTTATTCTCACCATTTCTATAAAATCCCTAAATTCAGAAGATTATGAAAATGCTTAATCCAATTCTAATCCTTGTCCTTATTCTTACTATCGCAACAATTATTCTTCTTTTCCAACTTCCACCAGAGGAATCTGCTTACTTCTATTTTGCCCTTGGGGCTATAGTACTTATAATTCTCCCGTGTCTTTATGTTACGATAAACATTGATATACACGGTTTGTAATTTAGGTGTTGTTATCGGGCTTTATATCTTTCCTTACATTTCAATGTCCCTATTTCTGTTTCCTATAATCATTGTCATCCACAGTTAATACTCCTTCCTATTTGCTGCGATTTATACTCCAATTTCTATTTCTTTTGGAGTTTTGTCCCTTTGTTTCTTCTTTTTACGATTGGACATCTCTTGTAATGGTTCAGAATTTGTAGATTTAAATTTAGAATGAACAAAGTTAATGTTCTAAGAAGGAAACGGTAATAGCACAACTTGACTTGTCAAATTACCAGAATTCAAGGAAAAAATAGGACTATCAAGAAAGATATGTTCTTGATATGTTTATAGATTAGACAGAACGTAAGAGTCGTGTAACATTGCACATGATGACGTTATGATCTGTGAATCATCACGTTCCATTTAGAAACTCAGCATGACTTACTGTAATATAATCACGTTGGCCAAGCGCATTATATTATACTAACTCATGCATCAGTTCCCAACACTTCTCCATAATTCATTCATAATTTATAATTAGATTTTACAGAAGTTTCCAATATAATAGAATATAGATAGCGCGAAAAGGTATATAATTTCGGACGAGAATATTTATGAAAATATCTTCAGAAATATCGAAGATATTTATGATGATATTTTGGAATTTCTAAGTTCGAAGGTTGATGAATAAAGATTTTCCGCAAATTTTAACATGGCTTCGGAGCAAGATATTCTCTAAAGATTTCATCGGATATCGAATCATTTGGATTCTTTGAAGGCAAGTTTAGTCTTTGTGATTTGTCCACGGCTTCCTTCATAGTTTCGCATAATCCACTTTTCGGTACCAAATTTTCTATCGAGCATTACTAACACTCCCTTCTTTATCATCAAACTTTTGGCCGTTTAGACCATCTTCAATTTTACTGTTTCTGTAACGACCCGCACTTTTTCGATCGTTCTATACTTATAAGATTGATATTTACATAAATTAAACATTACCAACTTGATAAGCAATCCAAATTGTTGAGACTTATGTTTCCGAAAAGAGTTTTACACAACGTTTGACCGTCTAGTTTGACCGATGATATCACGAACTATACAATATATGATAATTATACGTTTGTGTATATATATATGTATATATACATATTTAACATGATTAAAGAATGTTTTAATATCTCATTTTGTATTAATAACAATAAGTTACAAGTATATTTTGAAACTACTAACTTAAGTTTTCAAAACGATAACTATACATAACGTTATTTGACATAAATACTTAAGACTTATAATGTTATACATATATTGTATAAGTAATGTATTTAATCACTTTTAAAGACTTAAATACATAAAACCATATAAGTGTATTCACAAAAGATAGCTATATTTGAATCCTCATTCCATTTTTCACAAAATTTCTATACGTATATCTACGGTATATGTACCGTATCATACCCAGCTCCTATACGTATTTACTAATAGTAAATACACATCAAAATCACCACCTAACCAGCCATTGTTCATGCCATGAGGGCTAGGTAATTGAATTTGGAAGCAATTAGGACTAGATACATAAAATTATAACTTGAAAATTTTGTCCATATACACCATGATACACGTTTTTTTGGTGTATATATACATGCTCATTTTGATCCATTTTTACTACCATTTTCTTATCAAAAACACACACTCTTTCTTACTCTCTAAACTCCATAACAATCCAGCAAATAACCAAGAAGATCTAGCCATAAAAACCATACTAAAACACCATAAGAAAACTCTTACAACAACACTTCAAGAAAACCTTCCAAGAACACCAACTTACTTCCAATCTTTCATCCACTTCTATCACCCTTTTGATTCTAGCTTCTTACTCCTCTTTTACAGCAAACTTATCCAAGGAACTTGAGGTAGAATCTATGTTCATAACCTTATTCAATTCATATATATATAGCTATCTTATTTTGTGGTACAAAAGTTTAACAACAAGAACATAGTTTGAATGTTTTCAAACTTGTTTGCAAACTAAATAGATCCTTCTAACTTAACTTTTAAAATACTTCAAGACATGTAACATAACTTATTTATATGTTAATTTAACAAGGTAAAACTTGGTTTTTCAAAGTATAAGTATTTTGGAAAAATGGTCATTAAATGATTTTGTTGTAACAAAAATGTTTAACTTCATATGTTTCACTAAACTTTCACCTATGCCGTATGATTTTGAATACAAACCAAGGTATTTACAGTTCATAGTCTTAAAGAAGAACTCGATCCAAGAAGATGGCAATTTGAATCAACCAAAACGGACTTGTAACGAAGAAACTATGACCGAAACAAAATTGGTTATCCAAGACTTAATTGACTTCGGGATTCATTGGAAAAATTTACATAAAATCACATCTTTATAAGATAACATGATATTTTATATATATGTACTCATAATTCAATTTCATATGGTTCAGGATCACCCGTAAGCAACACGAAAAGATTAATCATAAGATCCCATGTTTGTACGCAACACGTCATTTGACAACACCGGTACTTTATGTACGCAATACGTCATTTGACAACACCGGTACCGTGGGTCAAGATTAATCTCGACCAATTCATATACGTTGGGGTTTTATTTATTTCGTTGGGGGTTTGGTTTATTTCATTGCGGGTATATTAAACATCTAAAAATGAACCATTAAAATTGAGTTACTAACAAAGAAATGCTAACTACGGACTAAGGAATTATTCTAAGTATTAAAAGTATAACAAGTATATATATATATAACGTTTGTTTTAAAATGAAAACATATTGATATATTATATATGGATAGGTTCGTGATATCAACCGGAAGACCGAGTCAAATTATATATATCATCAAGACAAGAGTGAGTATATAGTCCCACTTTTAAACTCTAAATATTTCGGGATGAGAATACATGTATTTTATGTCTTACATTATGGACACAAGTAACTGAAAAATATATTCTACGTTGAGTTGTACCACTGGCATACTTCCCTGTAGCTTGGTAACTAATATTTACAGCGGTATTGTAAACGCGAATCCTGTTGATAGATCTATCGGGCCTGACAACCCCAACCGGACTGGACGACCAGTATTCAACGGTTGCACAGTACTTCGTTTTGTGACTACACTTGGTACGGTGTAGTAAGATTTCATATTAAAGGGAATATGCGACGTGAAAATGTTAAGTATGGTTACCAAGTGCTCAACCACTTAGAATACTTTTATTAAACTGTTTATATACGAAATCTTGTGGTCTATATATATATTGCTGCCGGCATTAAACCTATATCTCACCAACTTTATGTTGACCTTTTTAAAACATGTCTATTCTCAGGTGATTTCTAAAGCTTCCGCTGCATCATGTTGGATCTAACCAGGATCTTGCGTACGCATGTTTGTGTCAAAAATAAAACTGCATATCCGAGATGTTGTATTGTAAAATATGCTAGAAACCGTGTTGTTGTCATCATTTGTAAAGTTTGTAAGTCGAAGATTATCGCTAAACGTTAATCTTCTTTTTATTGTCTTAAGCTTGTAACAAAAATAATGGTTATGGTTTGTAATGTATAATATATGCAGTTTTCTTTCAAAAATGTCTCATATAGAGGTCAATACCTCGCAATGAAATCATACGTTATCTAACGCGTTCTTATGGTTAAGGACGGGTTATGACATGTGGTATCAGAGTGTTGGTCTTAGCGAACCAGGTTTGCATTAGTGTGTCTAACCAAGAAGTCGTTAGGATACATTAGTAAAGTCTGGACTTTGACCGAGTCTGATTTTAAAAACCATTGCTTATCACTGTTGGTTAAAAATTTATATGTAAATATTATGTAAGTACTAATGGGTTAGTTGTTATGTGATAGATGTCGGGCTCGAAACTTATTATCACATTCAGCGACTCCGAACCAGAATCTTCAGATGGTGTTCCAGTCATTAACCTATCCGATGACGAAAATAATATCTTTGGGGAAGACTCACAAATTCCGGATGAACCGACTATAGAGAACCCGGAAAGTGAACCCGAGGAGGAAAGTGAACCCGAGGAGGAAAGTGAACCCGAGGAGGAAAGTGAACCCGAGGAAGAAATACAGGAAATTACAAAAGACGAGTTCGAACTAGGAAAGAAACGAAAGGCTAATGAATTAGAAAATTCAAATCCTGAGTTTAATAAGGATGATGTGGCACCAACTCCACTAAACACTACCACCCCTATCCCCGCTATTCCTATTAGTGCTATCCCGGCGTCTAGTTCTTCGGCTCCTCAGCCAAAACGTAGGGAGACAGCTAGGATTCGCGTTGGGGGATTCCCTGGACATAAATGTTTTGGGAAATAGATCAAACGATGCGCTGCCGAATTAAACCATGGAATCAAATAATGTTTTGTATAATATTATTAGTGTGGTTTGTTTAATGTTCGATGTAAGATAAGCATATGTAAAATAGCGAAGTATGAAATGCAATAATTTTCCATGGTTAAGTATTATTTAGATTGTAGTAATTGGTTCTGTACTAAGCTATTAAGTATGAACATTAACGGGTAGGTACTACCCTAGATATAATTATAAAACGCTAATAAGAAGAAAAGGCTTTTATAATAATACCTGGTTCATATTATTAACAAGCTATAAATGTACTATAAATACACACTACATCTATAATATTCCATGTGAATAATTATTTTCTTTCATTAGGAAATGGCGCGATTGAATCGAATGACGGAACAAGAACTCGAGGAACTCATCAACCAGCGAGTGAACGACAGAATGTTATGGGTTGAGGCTGCAAGAGCTGCTGCAGTTAACCCAAATCCTCGTGTAGGATGCTCCTACAAGACGTTTCAAGCTTGCAAGCCCTCATCATTCAGTGGAACGGAAGGACCGATCGGTTTAACCCGATGGATAGAAAAGATGGAGACGGTGTTTAAAATCAGTGGTTGTGATGAAAAAGACATGACCAAGTTTGCATCGTGCACTTTACAAGATAGTGCACTCACATGGTGGAAGAATTATGTGAAGGCGGTAGGAGGAGATGTAGCTTATGATACTCCATGGGAAGAATTCAAAGCAATGATAATCACCGAGTATTGTCCAAGGAATGAGGTTATTAAGTTAGAAGATGAGTTACGAAGTTTGAAGGTGGTTGGTACTGAAATCACCAACTACAACCAGCGATTCATGGAATTAGTTTTGCTATGTCCTGAATTGGTTCCAACCGAAGAACGGAAGATTGAAATGTACAAAGCTGGTTTGCCCAAAAAGGTCAAGGCAAATGTTACAGCATCGAAACCTAAGACAATTCATGAAGCTATAACCATGGCAAACGAGCTAATGGATCAGGTCATCATGGATAAGAAAGTATCCAATACTGATGAGAAGGTATCAGGTAACAAAAGAAAGTGGAATGGAAATTATGATCGAGGTAACCAACAACAATCTTTTAAGAAACAAGAAAACACGCAAGGTGCGGGTAGTGGTTTAAGCTTTGGTTATAAAGGACAAAATCCTTTATGTAACCGATGCCACAAACATCACTCTGGCTACTGTAATGTGGTATGCAACAAATGTAATCGAAAGGGTCATCTTGCTGAAGATTGTAGGGCTCTCGTTACAAATACAAATGGTACCAAGACTCCTGCCACCAACGCAAATAGAACTGCTTTGGCTAACATTACTTGTTTTGGGTGTGGAAAACAAGGTCACTATAAGAGCCAGTGCCCGAATCAGAATGGCGGACCTGCACGTGGAAGAGCGTTTGTTATTAATGCTAGAGAGGCACGAGAAGACCCGGAGCTTGTTACGGGTACGTTTACCATTAATAACTTATCAGCATCTATTTTATTTGATACTGGCGCCGATAGAAGTTACGTGTGTATAAATTTTTACACTAAATTGAATTGTTCATCATTACCTCTAGATGCTAAGTACTTGATTGAGTTAGCTAATGGTAAACTAATTAAAGCCGATAAAATTTGTCGTGATTGTGAAATAAATCTAGCCGGAGAAACGTTTAAAATCGACTTAATACCCGTAGAATTAGGAGGTTTTGATGTAATAGTCGGCATGGACTGGATGTCCAAAATAGGAGCGGAAGTTGTTTGTGCTAAGAAGGCAATTCGTATTCCTGGCAAGGATAAAATACCGGTGATGATTTATGGAGAGAAGGGTAATTCAAAGCTAAAACTCATTAGCTGTTTGAAAGCCAAGAAGTGTTTAGAAAAGGGATGTTACGCTATTTTAGCACATGTTAATAAAGTCGAAAAGAAAGAAAAGTGCATCAACGACGTGCCTGTGGCAAGAGATTTTCCTGAAGTTTTTCCGGAAGAATTGCCGGGATTACCTCCATTTAGATCGGTAGAATTTCAAATAGATTTAGTACCAGGAGCTGCACCAGTGGCTCGTGCTCCATATAGACTTGCACCGTCCGAGTTAAAAGAACTTCAAAGTCAGTTAAAAGAATTACTGGATCGTGGATTCATACGACCGAGTACTTCACCGTGGGGAGATCCAATTTTGTTTGTTAAGAAGAAAGATGGATCTTTCAGGATGTGTATAGATTATCGTGAATTAAATAAGTTAACTATCAAGAATCGGTATCCACTACCGAGAATTGATGACTTATTTGATCAATTGCAAGGATCATGTGTGTATTCGAAAATCGACTTAAGATCGGGCTATCATCAACTACGCGTCAAAGAAGAGGACATTCCGAAAACTGCTTTTCGGACACGTTATGGTCATTACGAATTTTTGGTCATGCCGTTTGGATTGACAAATGCGCCAGCTGTATTCATGGACCTCATGAATCGAGTTTGTAGTCCGTATTTAGATAAGTTTGTTATCGTTTTCATTGATGATATTCTTATCTATTCCAAGAGTGAGCAAGAGCATGAAGAGCATTTAAGGTTGATATTGGAGTTGTTAAGAAAAGAACAGCTATATGCTAAATTTTCTAAGTGTGCTTTTTGGTTGAAAGAAGTGCAATTTCTTGGCCATGTTGTTAATAGCGAAGGAATTCAGGTTGATCCAGCAAAAACTGAAGCTATTGAAAAATGGGAGACTCCTAAGACACCAACACAGATACGCCAATTTTTGGGTTTAGCCGGTTATTATAGAAGGTTTATTCAAGATTTTTCCCGAATAGCTAAGCCGTTGACAGCGTTAACGCAAAAAGGGAAGAAATATGAATGGACCTCGGAGCAGGAGAACGCATTTCAAATACTGAAGAAGAAGTTAACTACGGCGCCTATATTATCGTTACCAGAAGGGAACAATGATTTTGAAATATATTGTGACGCTTCGCGACAAGGTTTTGGTTGTGTTCTTATGCAACGAAAGAAAGTTATTGCATACGCATCCCGACAATTAAAGATTCACGAGCGGAATTATACGACGCATGATCTAGAACTGGGAGCAGTCGTGTTTGCATTGAAGATATGGAGACACTACTTGTATGGGGTTAAATGCACTGTGTTTACTGATCATAAAAGCCTTCAACATATTTTCGATCAAAAACAGCTGAACATGAGGCAACGTAGGTGGGTCGAGCTGATAAACGACTATGATTGTGAAATTCGTTATCATCCCGGGAAGGCGAACGTGGTGGCCGATGCTCTAAGCAGAAAGGAACGAGAACCAATTCGAGTACGAGCGATGAACATAAAAATTCGCATGAATCTCAACTCACAAATCAAAGAAGTTCAACGAGAAGCACTTACTAAAGAAAATATAGGAAATGAAATAATGAAGAAGTATGAGAAGCAACTCGTTATGCGGGAAGATGGAATTCGATATTTTGCAAATCGTATTTGGGTACCGAAGTTGGGTGGATTAAGGAAGTTGATATTGAACGAGGCACATAAGACAAGATATTCGATACATCCTGGAGTTGGAAAGATGTACCAAGATCTTAAGACGCATTATTGGTGGCCTAATTTGAAGACAGACGTTGCAACATATGTTGGGGAATGTTTAACTTGTTCCAAAGTCAAAGCAGAACACCAGAAGCCGTCAGGGTTACTTCAACAACCAGAAATTCCAGAATGGAAATGGGACGGTATTACCATGGATTTCATCACGAAGTTACCAAAGACTGCCTGGGGATACGACACCATTTGGGTAATTGTTGATCGTCTTACCAAATCTGCACATTTCTTGCCTATAAAGGAAACAGATAGAATGGAGAAATTATTACGATTATATATAAAGGAAATAGTTTCAAGGCATGGAATACCTATTTCCATTATATCCGATCGTGATAGTAGATTTACTTCAAAATTTTGGCAATCACTACAGGAGGCACTAGGAACTCGGTTGGATATGAGTACCGCATATCATCCACAAACCGATGGACAGAGTGAAAGAACGATTCAGACTCTCGAAGACATGCTCAGGGCATGTGTGATCGATTTTGGAAACGGATGGGATAAATATCTACCGTTAGCAGAATTCTCGTATAATAATAGTTATCATGCGAGCATTGGAGCTGCGCCATTCGAAGCATTGTACGGAAGGAAGTGTAGATCTCCTATCTGTTGGAATGAAGTAGGAGATCGACATTTAACTGGTCCCGAGATCATACATGAAACGACTGAGAAGATAGTGCAAATCAAGGAGAGATTGAAAACAGCCCGTAGTCGCCAAAAGAGCTACGCCGATGTCCGAAGGAAACCATTAGAGTTTTAGGTCGGGGACATGGTTATGCTAAAGGTGTCACCTTGGAAAGGTGTGATACGTTTTGGAAAAAGGGGTAAACTGAACCCAAGGTACGTAGGCCCGTTTAAGATCATCGAACGCATTGGACCGGTAGCTTATCGGCTCGAGTTACCGCAACAACTCGCTGGAGTACATAATACCTTTCACGTCTCAAACCTGAAGAAGTGTCTTGCAAAGGAAGACCTCACCATTCCTCTTGAAGAAATCCATGTCGATGAGAAACTACAATTCGTCGAAGAACCAATCGAAATCATGGACCGTGAAGTTAAACAGCTCAAACAGAGCAATATACCGATTGTTAAGGTTCGTTGGAATGCTAGAAGAGGTCCCGAGTTTACGTGGGAACGAGAGGATCAAATGAAACAAAAGTATCCACACTTGTTTCTCGATAACGCAAAATAGATACAATTTTAAAATTTCGGGACGAAATTTATTTAACGGGGAGGTAATGTAACGACCCGCACTTTTTCGATCGTTCTATACTTATAAGATTGATATTTACATAAATTAAACATTACCAACTTGATAAGCAATCCAAATTGTTGAGACTTATGTTTCCGAAAAGAGTTTTACACAACGTTTGACCGTCTAGTTTGACCGATGATATCACGAACTATACAATATATGATAATTATACGTTTGTGTATATATATGTATATATACATATTTAACATGATTAAAGAATGTTTTAATATCTCATTTTGTATTAATAACAATAAGTTACAAGTATATTTTGAAACTACTAACTTAAGTTTTCAAAACGATAACTATACGTAACGTTATTTGACATAAATACTTAAGACTTATAATGTTATACATATATTGTATAAGTAATGTATTTAATCACTTTTAAAGACTTAAATACATAAAACCATATAAGTGTATTCACAAAAGATAGCTATATTTGAATCCTCATTCCATTTTTCACAAAATTTCTATACGTATATCTACGGTATATGTACCGTATCATACCCAGCTCCTATACGTATTTACTAATAGTAAATACACATCAAAATCACCACCTAACCAGCCATTGTTCATGCCATGAGGGCTAGGTAATTGAATTTGGAAGCAATTAGGACTAGATACATAAAATTATAACTTGAAAATTTTGTCCATATACACCATGATACACGTTTTTTTGGTGTATATATACATGCTCATTTTGATCCATTTTTACTACCATTTTCTTATCAAAAACACACACTCTTTCTTACTCTCTAAACTCCATAACAATCCAGCAAATAACCAAGAAGATCTAGCCATAAAAACCATACTAAAACACCATAAGAAAACTCTTACAACAACACTTCAAGAAAACCTTCCAAGAACACCAACTTACTTCCAATCTTTCATCCACTTCTATCACCCTTTTGATTCTAGCTTCTTACTCCTCTTTTACAGCAAACTTATCCAAGGAACTTGAGGTAGAATCTATGTTCATAACCTTATTCAATTCATATATATATAGCTATCTTATTTTGTGGTACAAAAGTTTAACAACAAGAACATAGTTTGAATGTTTTCAAACTTGTTTGCAAACTAAATAGATCCTTCTAACTTAACTTTTAAAATACTTCAAGACATGTAACATAACTTATTTATATGTTAATTTAACAAGGTAAAACTTGGTTTTTCAAAGTATAAGTATTTTGGAAAAATGGTCATTAAATGATTTTGTTGTAACAAAAATGTTTAACTTCATATGTTTCACTAAACTTTCACCTATGCCGTATGATTTTGAATACAAACCAAGGTATTTACAGTTCATAGTCTTAAAGAAGAACTCGATCCAAGAAGATGGCAATTTGAATCAACGAAAACGGACTTGTAACGAAGAAACTATGACCGAAACAAAATTGGTTATCCAAGACTTAATTGACTTCGGGATTCATTGGAAAAATTTACATAAAATCACATCTTTATAAGATAACATGATATTTTATATATATGTACTCATAATTCAATTTCATATGGTTCAGGATCACCCGTAAGCAACACGAAAAGATTAATCATAAGATCCCATGTTTGTACGCAACACGTCATTTGACAACACCGGTACTTTATGTACGCAATACGTCATTTGACAACACCGGTACCGTGGGTCAAGATTAATCTCGACCAATTCATATACGTTGGGGTTTTATTTATTTCGTTGGGGGTTTGGTTTATTTCATTGCGGGTATATTAAACATCTAAAAATGAACCATTAAAATTGAGTTACTAACAAAGAAATGCTAACTACGGACTAAGGAATTATTCTAAGTATTAAAAGTATAACAAGTATATATATATATATAACGTTTGTTTTAAAATGAAAACATATTGATATATTATATATGGATAGGTTCGTGATATCAACCGGAAGACCGAGTCAAATTATATATATCATCAAGACAAGAGTGAGTATATAGTCCCACTTTTAAACTCTAAATATTTCGGGATGAGAATACATGTATTTTATGTCTTACATTATGGACACAAGTAACTGAAAAATATATTCTACGTTGAGTTGTACCACTGGCATACTTCCCTGTAGCTTGGTAACTAATATTTACAGCGGTATTGTAAACGCGAATCCTGTTGATAGATCTATCGGGCCTGACAACCCCAACCGGACTGGACGACCAGTATTCAACGGTTGCACAGTACTTCGTTTTGTGACTACACTTGGTACGGTGTAGTAAGATTTCATATTAAAGGGAATATGCGACTTGAAAATGTTAAGTATGGTTACCAAGTGCTCAACCACTTAGAATACTTTTATTAAACTGTTTATATACGAAATCTTGTGGTCTATATATATATTGCTGCCGGCATTAAACCTATATCTCACCAACTTTATGTTGACCTTTTTAAAACATGTCTATTCTCAGGTGATTTCTAAAGCTTCCGCTGCATCATGTTGGATCTAACCAGGATCTTGCGTACGCATGTTTGTGTCAAAAATAAAACTGCATATCCGAGATGTTGTATTGTAAAATATGCTAGAAACCGTGTTGTTGTCATCATTTGTAAAGTTTGTAAGTCGAAGATTATCGCTAAACGTTAATCTTCTTTTTATTGTCTTAAGCTTGTAACAAAAATAATGGTTATGGTTTGTAATGTATAATATATGCAGTTTTCTTTCAAAAATGTCTCATATAGAGGTCAATACCTCGCAATGAAATCATACGTTATCTAACGCGTTCTTATGGTTAAGGACGGGTTATGACAGTTTCCTCTGCATTTAATGCAACCATATCTGAATTGTCGGTTATCAATCCGAGGTGGTTTCAAGAGAATTGTGTTTTTAGATGATTAAACGCTGATGGTAATATGGTGGAATATAAAGGTTCTCTGGTAATAATAAATGAGCACGTATATATTCCGAGGTTATAATAAGGTTGTTTTGAAAGAAAAGTCGAAATTGACTTGTTGGAGCTGTGACAAAAGAGGCTAATCCGAATGAAATTCGAAGTTGATTTGCTAAAGCTGTGACAAAATTGGCTTCTTTGGAAAGGGATTGCAAAGTTATTTTGGATAATAATAACACTAAAGGGATTAACACAGCTATGTGTTAAATGTTTACTCGTTTTCCGAGAGTTTTTCAGGTGCATAATTATATGCATAAATCTTTCCTTCAGTATATGAAATGCGGTTGGTTCATCCTCTCGATTTAGGTGTTTTCAAGAATTATGAAAGGTTTGAACGCAGATTATAATCGTCGAGATACAAATGAGGTTTAAGATGAAATCAAGTAGCAAACTTGAAGAAATGTTTAGTTTCATATGTTATAATCAATATTTTAATTCATTTTAATTGTCCAATGATATTAGTCCATAATCGATAGTCCACAGTTAACAGTCAAATAATTCATATATAGTTTAATATATAATATTCGAATTAATTAATACGTATTGGGACCCATGTACATGTCTCAGACTCGATCACAACTCAATGTATATATATTATTATAGAATTAACCTCAACCCTGTATAGAGAACTTGATCATTACTGCATATAGAGTGTCTATGGTGATTCCAAATAATATATAGATGCGTCGATATGATATGTCAAAACCTTGTATACGTGTCCCGATATTTAAAGTGCGTAAAATATATAACATAAATTAAATGACGATAAATAAAATTGCGAGAATATAAATTGCGATAATTAAACTGTGATAAATAAAATGTAATCAATTAGCTAGGAACAGTTAGCTAGGAACAGTTAGCGTGGATTCTTAACAATATTTCTCATAGTTAATTTGTTTGTTTCTAACAAATTTTATTTTGTTAAATGTTTTCTTCATTATGCCACTTGTTGGATTCTGATAGGTCAAAATCCAAATATAAAATTGAATGAAAATGGTTATTCTGTGGTGAACGGATTTGTATATCGGTGGATGTAAGTAGGATAGTAAATGACTGTTGATTCAGCTTCGAAGAATGTACAGTGTAATTTATTAATGTGAGGTCTGAATATTTCCTCGGGTATTACCTACCCGTTAAAATATTTTCATCATTAACAGTTTGTACAAAAGAATTTTTAATTACAATCTTTATGAAAACATATATACATATATATTTTCTTCAGATGTAATCATAGATTTAATGAGTTAATATGATATTAAACTCATTTGATTTACCGTTAGAACAAGAATCTATAATCTCTAAAACATTAGAGATTACATAATCGTCATGTCGTACGAAGATAAATGATGTAGAACGTCATGTAGAACGAAGATAATTGAGGTAGGACATCATGTAGTATGATGATTATGCTGGAGGTACAGACTGAGAGTTTGAGACGTGTAGTGTTGAGGCTTGTGCTGTGGATGCTGTTGTTGGTGGTACTGGTATTGTCGGTGTTGTTGCTGATAGTACTGTTGGTGCCGATAACGTTGTTGAAGCTGGTAAATTTTGCACCATATTTTCCACATTGATCAGTCGAGCGTGAAGCTCGTTGACTTCTTCTATTACATCGGGGTGATTATCGGTAAGAACGAGCGAATGAATAAGTTTTAGAATATGAGATAGTATGTAATCATGACAAGATATTCGGGAAATGAGGGTGAAAATGGTGTCTCGAACAAGTTCGCCGGTGAGTGCTTCAGGTTCATCGTCAAGAGGGTAATTTGGTTGGTGGAAAGGATCGCCGCCTTCGAGGCTCCATTGACTAAATCGACCACGAACCCATCAGATGAATTGGGGATGGATGATTGATTGATTCATTCTGGTGACACTGCTTTCGGAGCTTAAAGGAAACTCCATATCAGAATAGCTGTCGGAATCCGAGGAATTCGAACTGGTTGAAGGATCCATATCGTACGATCAAATGAAGGATTTTCGATAAGAAATAGATTATAGGATGTAGATTAGTACCCTGCAATACATAATTTACATATGCATATATCATACTAAAATCCCATAAGTTACGGAGGAATCTACGGAAGCTGTCAGGCAAAGGTAACAATAACAGATACGCGAAGATATGAATTTTGTCTATACACTATTCATGCAATCAATGCAGTAAGATGTGTCTAGACTAGGAATGATAAGCAGATAATTTCCTAAGGATAATAAGTAGATGATTTTTGACACGAATGATAAGCAAAACTTTTGACATGCAGACACGGTCGAAGTCCAGACTCACTAATGCATCTAAACAACTATCAGTTAGACACACTAATGCAAGACCTGGTTCGCTAAGACCACCGCTCTGATACCAACTGTAACGACCCGTCCTAATCCATCCGGACAAAGTCCATATCGATTATAAACGATTCACAACAGTTGATTACATCGCGAGGTACTTGACCTCTATATGATACATTTTACAAACATTGCATTCATTTTTGAAAAGACAATCTTTCATTACATCGAAAGTTGACGGCATGCATACGATTTTATAATATATCTAACTATAATTAACTTAATAATAATCTTGATGAGCTTGACGACTTGAATATAACGTCTTTTGAAATATGTCATGAATGACTCCAAGTAATATCTTTAAAATGAGCAAATGCACAGCGGAAGATTTCTTTCAAACCTGAGAATAAACATGCTTTAAAGTGTCAACCAAAAGGTTGGTGAGTTCATTAGTTTATCATAATCATTCATAACTTCAATAGACCACAAGATTTCATATTTCCAATTCTCATAAATATACGTCCCATGCATAGAGACAAAAATCATTCATATGGTGAACACCTGGTAACCGACATTCACAATATGCATATAAGAATATCCCCATCATTCCGGGATCCTCCTTCGGACATGATATAAATTTTGAAGTACTAAAGCATCCGGTACTTTGGATGGGGCTTGTTGGGCCCAATAGATCTATCTTTAGGATTCGCGTCAATTAGGGTGTCTGTTCCCTAATTCTTAGATTACCAGACTAAAAAGGGGCATATACGGTTTAATAATCCAGCCATAGAATGTAGTTTCATTTACTCGTGTCTATTTCATAAAACGGTTATAAAAGCAGCGCATGTATTCTCAGCACAAAAATATAAAGGGTAAAAAGGCAAATGAAACTCACCTAATGTATTTTGTAGTAAAAATACATATGACGATATTGAACAACTAAATAATGCAGGGTTGGCCTCGGATTCACGAACCTATATCAGTTGCATATATATTAACTCATATCCCAATCAATCAATTAAGTTTACTTATATTTTATAATTTTCTAAAATTAGTATCTTTAATAAATGCATGTTATATAATTTAATTAAAGTTTTATCAATATAAATGGTGATATATTAGTTAAAAACATATTAATATGTAATATTAGTTGTCTTGAAATATATTTTTATATAGATAACCTTTGTTTGTTAAAGATAATAATTATAATAATACTAAAAATAATAATAGTAATAATAATTAACTCAACAATAATAGTAATTAATAATAAATAGATAAATGAATAACTACCTTAATAAGTAAGCCTAAAAAGAAATGCCTCAACCCGGATTTGAACCCACGACCTCCCGTTCACACACAAACACTCCTCACCATCTGACTAATACGGTTTTTCTGATAATTACTCCTCATCATCCTCGGTTATTACTTAATCACCATTCATATATCTCCTTCGTGTTTTCAAACCCCAACAGAATAAAGGAACATGGCCCAACATCTTAATTTAACTGAAGCCACTTTCGTTATAGTAATCCACGAGCAAAATAAAGGATTCGGTTTACAACATAAAAATATAAAAAAATAATAATGATAGGAGATAGTATAACTAATTTCTCCTCATACGTCCAATTATCTAAACTCCACAACGAATAAAAGAATTCGGTTTCTTTTGAAATTGAACATGTCAACCAATATTTCCTATCACCACCCACTTGTTTATTATAAACCGAAAATCATTAGGATCCAATATTCAATTTGCTAACATGGGTTGACTATTTTGTCCCACTATCATTTGTCTCGAATAATTTCTCCTTTGTATAAAAGGCAATTCATAAAGCAATACCTAAACCATTTAAAGCCTTAATCATCACCTTTATAATATTATGTTCTGCCAAAAGATGTATAAGATAGGTCCACGCAAGTGGTTGTTTGATCTTTGTGAATTAAATCACACGACAGGAAATGTGGTGGGGTTCTTGGTCCATCATCTAATTAATTACCAAAACACCATCTCCTTTATATATTCATTGCCACAATTAACCATTTCAACACTCTTATATTCGTATGATATCTAGGAGATTTTAACTTACGCGTACAGCAATAGTAGCAGAATTAAGCAAGCTTTTGAAAGTACCACGGAAGTGGTAATAGGTTGGTCGGTTTTAGAACGATACAGAAGAAACATCTAAGTGGTTGTCATTTAGGTTTTAGTGAGAGAAAAGATTTTAGAGAGAAGAAAATAGTGGTTTTCCATGATGTTCGAAGGTGTTTTGACGATGAAGTTTCGGAGGTTGATTAAATTTGAATAAGCTGGTGCACGTGATTCATTTAATAGTGACGAGTGATGGTGATGGTTTTATGGAATCATCGAAACAAGGAGAGAGCATGGTGTATGATAGTGTGTGATCTCGGGTTCAATTCGACAGCATCACATAGTAGAAGTATAGCAGTAGCTTGTAGTGCTTGGTTCACGATGGTTTTGAATTGTTTCAAAGAATTATGGTGTTGATCGATTGTACAAAGTAAAGAAGAAAAGAAATATTAAGAAAGGTATGTACAAAAATTTGGTTGGTGGGTTTGTGTTGTTTTAGATTTGTTTTTCTTTAAATCTATAAGTGTATATGTAATTGTATAGATAGTTTGCAAGAGTAAGAATCACTTTAAGTGAGGTGCGGTGTCGAGAGAGATATTCGAGTCAAGGAGAAACAAACAAGAAAAGATATAAAGCAGATAGTGAAGTGCAACCGATTCGTACGATTACTATTGATATCGAATGACTTAATTTGATCGAGTTTGTATTATTGTTTAGTGATGGTGTCGACATATGGAATCTGTTAGAATCAGAAGAAGAAGTTAAAGAAAAAAAATGGAAAAAGGATAGTGACCCTCGAACAGATTTTGGATTTGTAATGTACATGGAAGTTGACGTGAAACAAATTCAGATTCTAAAGCAGATATGGTGTTCAATAGATTGATACGATTGTAACAAATTTCAGACAAGAACAACAATTTAATACAGTTAAATAGGGATACAAACGGATTCCATTATGTATGAACGTTGTTATATTATTATTAATAATAAATTCATGTAATTACATTAATAATAATAATTCTGTAAAATTAAATAATAATAATAATATTGATTATATTATTAATCATAGTAATACTAATGATCCTAATAATAATATTATTTAAGATAATAAATTGTGTTATTTTCCAATAACTATAATAATTAATGATAATATTCATAATACTATTATACTAACTATTTATATTATTAATGATAATAGTTTTGTTGGTAATAATGATAATATATCAATTTATATATACATTAACTTTCATATCTATATACTATCTACAGATAATAATAATATTTCTAACACTGATTTTAATACAAATCATAATAATAACAATATGAATTTTATTATTGGTACCATTAATATTATTAGTTATAAATTTATTATTATTTTTTAATGATAATAGTAGTATTAATATATCAACTTATACTTATCAAATTTCCTATTTATATACTTTATATAATAATATTAATGATACGAATATTATAATAAAATAATGATAATAATATTAATATAGCAGTTAAAATTTCAACTTGTAATTACATATAATATATTACATATTATTAATTATGTAATATTCATATAACATATTCACAATATACGTAATATCTTAGTTATGTACAAAAGTCATATATATATATATATATATATATATATATATATATATATATATATATATATATATATATATATATATATATATATATATATATATATTTGTTCACATATTTATTTACAACAATTGTTCGTGAATCGTCAAGCACGGTCAAAGGTAATTGATTACATGCATATAGTTCCAAAATTTTGAGACTCAATATTACAGACCTTGCTTATCGTGTCGAATTCATATAAAAATTAAGTTTAAATTTGGTCGGAAATTCCCGAGTCGTCACAAAAACTCGGCCTCCATTTTCTGGATCTCTTTTCGGGGACAGTACTCTTCAATCATGGCCCCCTTGAATTCTTTCCACGGCGTAGCATACGCCTCATCAATACCCTTGGCTTGAGCCAGTGTGTTCTACCAAGTTAGGGTGCCGTCAGACAGTGTACATGAGGCATACTTTGTTTTGTTCGTCTCTGAGCAGTTGCTAACTCGGAACACAGATTCTAATTTCTCAAACCACCTAGTGAGACCAACTGGCCCCTCAGTACCACTAAAGTTGTGGGGCTTGGAGCTTTGGAATTCTTTGTATGTGCACCCATTACGAATGGGCTGGTTAACTGGTGGGGTTTGGGGGTTCATTTCCGCTAAAGCTGCGGCTACTCGTTCAGTGATCATTTCTTCGATCTGTGCTACTGTGGGAGTTGATCTTCCGTTGGACATTGATGTTCTAAACAAAAATTTTGACTCAAGTCAAAATCCAGTGTTCAATTATAATAATACAGTATATGGTAACCAACATGGAATCAACACAACACATGTTAATTAAGTAACGCAAATAGATTCAGATACCACAAAATCATCATACAGTAATGTAAATGGAACACCGTACCAAGATTAAACAACACTAAGTTTCATTCATTAATAAAAAGTTGCATACATCCGCATAGGTTCGTACAATACATAAGTAATACATGAAACTACAAACGAGATTACATAATGAAATCTAATATAAATGTCCTATGGTGATGGTGGGTGTAGGATGTCCATTACGTGGGACATCTGGTCCTCGAGCTCAGTGACCCGAGCACGGAGGATCTCCACTTCCCTTGTCAGTTCCTCGACAGAGGGAGATGGTGGGGCAGGCGGTGCAGTCGGTACAGGTGGTGCTGGTGGTGCAGACGGTCCAGCACTAGAAGTAGATGGTGCATAACGGTAAGGCTTACGCACAAATGGATCAGCAGGGTACATCACAAGCCGCTTACGGGCGGTAACCCTAACCCGCTGACCATGTGCGTCAATGAACGCTCTACCTCTGTTAATCCCTGGAATAACGGTACCATCGAAATGATACCGCTTCTTCGGCGGGGTGGAGGGTGGCTGCACGGGTGCCTCATCAGGGTCCTCATCGGAATCCTTGTCGCTGGAGTCATCGGAGGATGAGTCGTCGGATGATGAGTCGGCGGATGATGGGTCGTCTAAATCGGCTGGGGGTGGCTGCACGGGTGGCTCTGCTCGGTCAGCTATCATCAGTCGGTATCTGAAAGGCGGGATCGGCACGAGACGTCCATCAGAAAGGCGTCGGCACCAATGGTTATGCTCATTACGGAACGGACCTTCCCCAATTTTCACGGGAATCACAGCACCACCAGAATGGTGCTGTGGCTCCGAGGGTCCTGGGACAAGTGGAGCTGGAATCTCCTGTAGGTCCTCGGCTCCGTCTGAGGTGATCACTGGGTCGGGTGCATGGCTACTGGCTCCATAGGATGAAGCGCCAGAGTCACTGGAGGGTGTCGACGACGGAATCTGTGAATCGGCAACAATGGCAGGCGAGGTGGCGGATGAGTCTGAGTCGCTCTCCAAAATGATAACAGGTGGGATATCCGACATCTGAACAAGGAAAAATAACTTTTTCCATGTCAGTAAGTCATAAAGCAAGCACGTATTAGGCAAAGTAGCTACGACAGTCTTGATCATCTATAGCAGTAAGTAGCATGGCAATAACGACAAGTATCATGCAATCGAAAGCAGATAATAGCATGCAGTAGTGAAAGCAAGTAACAGTATACGGCATATAGCAGTAAAAGTAAGCAGCAGCATGCAGCAATTTTCGCAAAAACAGGTAAACTAGCAAGTTGTAGATTAGTCCTATTAGTGAATCCTACTCGGGTCGGTCCAGACTCACTATTGCAACCTAATTCAGTACAACCAATGATCTGATACCAAATGTGATGCCCCGTACAAAACCATCGTGTATGAATCATCAACAACAGGATCATTACAAGGTCAAATACTATATGCTGTTTCAAAATAAGTTTGCATTCATGAATATAGGTGACGTCTTAACCAACGTCAAATGTTTAACAACCAAAAGTATGCTTATACGAATAGCAAGCAATAATAGTACGTGACTCATAGTTCATTACAAATACATCGTTTCAAAAGTAATATAGTTTGAATGCAAAATAAACATTTCATGCGGTGACATCTCTAATAAGCGCAGCGGGTGTCTACAAAGCATGACTAGTACAGCGGAAGCAAGCAAACCTTAAGCACCTGAGAAAAACATGCTTAAAAACGTCAAAAAAAGGTTGGTGAGCTATAGTTAAGTATAACAGTAATGTAAGGTAGGCCACGAGATTTCAGTGCTTCAACAGCGTTTCAAAACAGTGTGAAAAGTATATGTATAACCGTGGGCACTTGTTAACTAACTTAACGTAAATAACACCCCCTAATAGTACATTTGGAGAGTGCGTAAGTTTATGAAGTATTAAACACCCGTTAAATGCTAACGCTACTAGCCCGAGTGGGGATGTCAAACCCTGTGGATCCATATCTAAGATTCGCGTTCACCGGTTCAAAGACCAATGACTAAACGTTACCGAACTAAGGGGAAAGTTTATGCCGTTGTATAACCCACACATATATAAAGTTTAAGTACTCGTTCCTAGTATGTAAAACATAAAATGGGCATGTATTCTCAGTCCCAAAATAGTTAAAGTAAAAAGGGATGCTATAACTCACAGTGGAAAGTAGTAAAAGTCGATACGCGGGAATAGTAAGCAAGTGGTTTGGTCCGGAAGGTCCTCAACCTAAGTCAAAAGTTACTAAGTCATTAAATCGTTCCCAAAGGTTTAAAAGTATGTAAATTAGGTCTTAAGTACCATCATCATTCATCATTAAACAAAAAGTGTAAAGTAAGTTTTAAGTCAAGACTAGGGTTTGAAATAAAGGCTGAATTCGTTCAGTCTCCCCGACCTCTATACAAACTGAAATGAGGTGAGACCAGTGGCCATGGCTCCGTATATGAGTCCCCTAGAGGCTTACTAATTTCCAGAACCAAACACGTCTTCGTTTGACCGTGGTTAAGGTTTAAGTGCGAGTAGGACAGAAATTTCAGCACAGCGTTAATAGGGTGTAGTGACTTTCGGGAGGCCATAGATCCTAAACCGTAACTCGGATTAAGATGAGGTCTAAACGGAAAATCATCTAATCGAACCGAAATAACTGAAAATCAACTTTCCAGTAGCCCAGGTTGTATGATAAGTTCCATAAAACAGTAAGAAAGGTGTTCCGGTGGGTTCTCGGTGCTTGATGCTCATCACGGTTCTCATCCTTGATGCGTATAGCTTCAAACGTACAACTCGTTGATGTGTTTGCATCATCTTAACCAAGTTTTGACCATCATAACACTAGTGTAAGTCTAAGATATGTAGCACAACTCACTTAAGAGTTGTAAGTAGTTTGATGAACCAAAGTTACATCAAGATCTTAGATCCGACACATACATGAGTTATAAAAGTGATATTAAGCTATAAACTTGAAAGTAAACTAAATAAACAAGATCTTAAGTTGTAGAACTTAGATCTTAGCTAGATCTTAAAAATCCTAGACTAGAAAGTCTAGATCTAGTGTTCTTAAGTTAGATCCTAAGTTACAAAACTTGGATCTACACTTTGATAAAACCATAAGTTATGAAACTTAGATTTTCAACTTGTAAAATGTATGTAAGCTTGTAAGCTCTTATTTACAACAAAATTAGAAGACCATAAGTTATATAAACTTAGATTCAACATAAGTATATGAAGTTATAACTAGAAAGTTATACTTCCATGTTCTTGAACTTATAAAGTTAACTTTTAGTTTCAAGAAATATGAGATCAAGATTAACTAGTAATACTTGACCAAATTAACAACATCACAAATTTAAAGTACTTACAAAAGAAAGAAATAAACTAAAGTACAAGTATTATGTTCATGTTTGTTTCATACTTAGGAAGATTCAAATCAAAGTTTGGATCTTAGGATTTAAGTCTATAAAACATGAACACAGGTATGATTATGAAACATATGAACTTTAAATCTTGAAAACATTTAAGTGTAGAACCATAAACTAGAAAGTTTAGATTCTTGTTCTTGGTTATTTACAAAAAAAAAAGATGGAAATAACCAAGATTGCATGAAGATACAAGTTAGAGAACTTGATCTTTAACAACAACAACAACAACTACTACTACAAGTAATTGAACAACAAACAAGAACAAGTAAAAGAATGATGATGTGGTTCGATTTTGATGGGGAGAAAAAGAAAGAAAAGCAAGCTTGTTACTTACAAAGTAGAGAGAAAAGATGAGAGAAAATGAGAAGTAAAATGAAGTGTGTGTAAAGGTAAAGTAATACACTAGTAATATGCAGGGCCGGTCCTATCAATTGTGATGTCCAGTGCAAAATGAACGAAATATGCCCTCCAAACTTTAAACATTAAAATTTGAACTACGAACATATAATATATCACTTAAAATTATATTTTCATGTGTTTCAAAATAAATAATTAAATAAAGGGTCCTTAAATAAAGATTTCGACAACATAAAATTTTTGATTATTCTGTTTGAATTATTAACTTTAACATGAGTAATATATTGGATATTAACAAGATTTTTTTTTTTTAATAATTTTTGGTTATATTTTGTATTACTAATATTAAACCAATAAAAACTTTAAGTTAAAAACAACTTATCGAAACTAAGTTTTTTATTAACGGTAACATAACTATTATATCCAACCATAATAATAGTTAATTGATTATAAATTATGAAGTGAGCATGTATTATAAGACTTGTTACAAATATAAGACTTTAGAATGTTTTTTATTGTAATTATTCTAATTCTAATGAATAAAGAAAACTGAATAATAGTCTCACGTAGTAACCTACAATTCCATTAACCTTACTTTAAAATTTTAAAATTACTTCAAAAAATTACATAGTCGATCTTAAATATTGATGCCCCTAATTTTTTGATGCCCGGTGCGATCGTACTTCTCGCCCACCCCCAGGCCCGTCCCCGGTAATATGTAACAAAAAAAATTTTGAATCCCCTTTACACCTCTCAAGGCCGACGGTTCTCAAGGGACCAAAGAGGCAAGTCAAATCTTCAACTTTCTAATGTGGGAGAATGGTGTAAGCTTGAAATGGTATTAAAGCTAAATGGTATGGGAATGAGGTGTAAGTATGCATGTAACTAGATTCCTCATGTCACTAATTACTCTTGTTTATCATTAAGAAGTTACTAGCATAAAAGTGGGCTCTTAATTAATCCATTAAGAGAAGTAGGGTGGGCTTCCAAGTCCATGTTCAAATAATAAAAGCCCAAGTCCAAGTATGTAACAAAATAAATAAACAAAGCCCAAGTAATTAACTAGTAACATTAGTTAATTAAAAATGATTAATAATAATTAATCATGAACGTAAATAATATTCGAAATATTATTCGTATAAAGTACGTGTGTCGCAAAGAC
Source organism: Rutidosis leptorrhynchoides (assembly GCF_046630445.1). NCBI lineage: Eukaryota > Viridiplantae > Streptophyta > Magnoliopsida > Asterales > Asteraceae > Rutidosis > Rutidosis leptorrhynchoides. The sequence continues at coordinate 303,462,402 of NC_092342.1, forward strand.
AAGTCGGGCCATGAAAAGTTAAATACGGTAACAAGTAACACGTATAAGAACACGTTTATTAAAACACAAACATTAATAATAAATTATTAATAATTAAATGTTGGAAAATCCAGGGTCGTTACAGTGGTCATAAAAAGCAACCAAGGTAGGTAGCCTTTTATATTCATCAAATAAAATTATAAATTTTAATTGAAAAATAGACATCCAAATGCAAAAGACGAACATATACATAGCAGACCTGCACCTCAAGGTCTTCATTACCTACTTTAGTAATTCTATCACAAAAATTCAGGAAATCAAATAATGCCATTAATTAAAAATACAAACTTACATATCATTATGCTAATTATTTATTATTGTTATCATGTTTACGACCTTACATATTCTTAGAAAATGCACAAAATTTCTATGGATTTACCCACCCAACATGGTTTGACCCAAACCCGTTCTGCCCTGTTACCCAACTTACCCATATCATTACCTCTAATATCACTCAACACAAGTTAATACTCCTCAACTGCCCATTGTCCTATTTGATAGGATTTGGCTAGCAATCTTCAAGACCAGATTCAGGTTCTACATATCCAACTGATAATCTTGTGATTTTTGGCTCATGTATACAACATCATTACCAAATTTAAGTAGGAGTACAAAACCCGCAAACAACATTATCAAACTGGATGTTCAACAAATGATGATCGACAGAATACATCGTAAATTGACGAAACATTTAAAATTGATTTTGCTTTTATGCGATTTGAGAGAAAAACTAAAAAGTTAGGGTTATACACATATCTCTACAAAAGAACAACAGACACTTTAAAACTGACACTTTGAGAGTTTTCATTCATCTAAGGACTACAATTTACATAAGATGCAAACTCAGAAGATCTATTACTGCAGAATTTGACTTTTTAAAATAACTATTTCAAATTATGTATCATAAGCCCGAATTTAATTATCAATCAACACTTCAAAGACTTTTATAAAAACTTGAACCCTAATTTCAAGTTAATCATTGTAATAAATAAACCATATATCAGGAAAAATCTTACATCAATATTCCTCCTTCTCAAACACGAGTTAATTGTACTCAAACGATTAAATGTTTTTGAAGAATGTTAAAATAGATGAATGTCTGTCTAAAATCAAGCCATTACATATTTTGATTTTATATGTATATCTAATTCGATCAAAATAATAGCTAAGAATTCAAATATATATTTTAATTGCATATATTTCTAATTGAATTAAAATACACAGATCACATATGCTACCTTCTACAATAGATTTTAAAATAAAGATCACATATACCTGAATAACCTATATGCATGATGACAATTTGAAGAAAAAGTTATTGATGATCGATCATTCTATAATCGTATGATAGCTATTATAGATGATGATCGTTCTAAAATTGATTAATTACATGGAAGATCGCCAGATTCAGATCGTCATATGGTTTTTGGATGCATAATTTGTGTAAACCCGCTAGATCGTCGATAACTTGAGAACTGTTTAGGGTATATGATTCAATGGTAGCTGTTGTAGATTTTAATTTAATAAGAGGGTATTTTAGTCTCTTTAATGGATGATTAGCTAATCTAGTTGTTTTGTTAGCTAATAGGTAAAATGGATGGTTGTGATTAAAAGTTAGTAATGATCACATGGTCATAAAGGTGTAAGCTACTTTAATTAAGAGATATAATGCTCCTCTTATAATGTTTAAAAGAGATAAAAGATATTGGTGTTAACATATGTAATTTTTCATTATACTTTTAGAGACCACTAATTATTATTTTCTTTGAACGGCTAAAAATTTGTTAAACTCAAAAATTACAAGGATAAAAAACAAAAAAATTTATAAGGAGTTAAGAGGAGACTGTTACCATGAGTTTCAATTACATCTTCTTTTCCAGAATCTAGCATATATACAATTAAAACTTGTTGCGACTATACTATCCACCACTTGACATTTCTGTTTTGCTGATGACACTGTTTCGAAGTCTCCAAATATTCCAGAGGGTCGCATATATGATGACTATCACGATGAGGTGCTTATTACCTTGAATAGGGATGCCATCGATCCAAGCCCATAAATTATCCATTGAGGCCCAATAATGCAATGATTGATTAGTTCATTGAGAAATCTTGGCCCATATTTGTTTACTAGAATCACAGTGCAAAATAAATGACTCTCATCTTCATAAATCTCGTACAACCTATATCCTTTGCCCAGTTTCAGCATCAATCCTATACATAATTTTTGGAAACTGTGGAGCAAACACTAACCAGCCATACTTAAATTCCTTCTTAATCTTATGCTGCATCCACTGACCCCAACCATTTCAAAATATGACAGTGTCTTGAAATCAACAGTGTGCTTGAAGTAATCAACATCGTTTTCCCTTTCAAACCAAAACAGTCTAAGTCCTTGAAAAACGCCCAACTCAAAATCTTACCACCTATCACTTTACCCGTTCGATCATAATACATTTTATACTTCGGTTCAAGCGGCAGTTTACAAAACTAGGACTTCTTCATGTTCTTTTGATATTCTCTCCATTCTTGATTTTTTTGCCTATTTACCTCCTCAACATTTTCACTTTCTTTGTTTATCCCTGAAGATTCACCAACTTCCTCAATAACCTTCTTTTCATCTACCTTACGATTCAACATTTCATCACTTATTCGCCTAAATAGATCAGCAAACTCCGACAACTCTTCTCACATAGTCTCACCTGATGAATTCTCATCATCTGACGCATCCTCAATAATAACCTCTTCAACACTATCATTCTCCGTATGTCTATTTACACTTGTTTCCGACGTATTTGGTGCTCTTTCACTAGCTATTAACTACTGCTCAACATCTATACCAAACATCCTAGCTATCTCCTCATTACTCATAGTATGTACAATTTCTTCTTCTTCAACATCATAGTTCAGTGAGTTTATCACTTTACCTTGATTTGAAATCGGTTTAACAATTTTTTCTTTTAAAAAATAATGAATAAAAAAATCAATAAGTACACACGGTGTCCACACCGCCGGTGATAGACATCTAAATTTTCTGCTTCGTAGTAATAGTTGGATTTGTTAGTGGCTGAGTTGTGAGCTTCCGATTTAAAGGGTTCTGGCTCCCTGCTGCATCTATTGGCTATTCGAAACGTGGGCAAAAGCAGAAAAGTCTATTATTTTGATAACTTATATAATTTTTTTATTTTTTATAACTAATAGGATATTTAGTGAATGCACCGAGCAAAACGTTCACCACCTTTTATACGTTCACCACCTGTAACTCGACCAAGACATTTAGCCAATATTGTCGCCGTTGATTTTTCTTTAGAATCGTCATCCAGTCGACCAAGTACTCCAATTTAAATTTTCGATAATCCATTTTTTGAACCCAACCTCACAATTGAGAATCCGGAGGATATTCAGGGACAATTCAGAGATCCTGAACCACTAATCTTTCCTCCGGAACCACCAATCACTCAAACAGAGATTGTTGAGGAACCTACCATTAAATTGGAATCCTCTAGTGATTCAGATTCAACAAATTCAATCATGGAAAATCTGGAACCTCTAAGTATAGAAGACCGAATGAGAGCTAAACGCACTGGCCAAGGTCACGCAATTACTCAACCAGACATTAATGCACCAGATTATGAAATAAAAGGACAAATTCTACGCATGGTAACTAATCAATGCCAATTTAGTGGTGCACCGAAGGAAGATCCAAATGAACATCTTCGTACCTTTAATAGGATCTGTACTCTATTTAAAATAAGAGAAGTGGGGGATGAACAGATATATCTCATGTTATTTCTCTGGACTTTAAAGGGAGAAGCCAAAGATTGGTTAGAATCGTTACCTGAAGGGGCGATTGATACATGGGATGTTTTAGTTGAAAAATTTCTTAAACAATTCTTTCCAGCATCTAAAGCCGTAAGACTTCAAGGAGAAATTGTTACGTTCACGCAAAAGCCAAATGAAACTCTATATGAAGGGTGGACAAGATTTGGAAAGTTATTGAGAGGATGTCCGCAACATGGTTTGAACACTTGTCAAATAGTACAAATATTCTACCAAGGATGCGACATCACTACCTGAAAAGACATAGATATAGCAGCTGGTGGTTCCATTATGAAGAAAACCGCAACTGACGCTTACAAAATTATTGATAACACTGCTTCCCACTCACATGAGTGGCATCAAGAAAAAGATATCGTTAGATCATCTAAAGCAGCTAGAGCCGATTCTAGCCATGACTTAGATTCTATTTCTGCAAAGGTAGATGCTGTTGAGAGACGAATGGAAAAGATGACTAAAGATATCCACTCAATACGAATTAGCTGTGAGCAGTGTGGAGGACCACATTTGACAAAATATTGTCTCAGTATTGAACTAACAATGGAACAAAGAGAGAATGTTTCATACATAAACCAAAGGCCTGGAAATAATTATCAGAATAATTATCAACCGCCAAGACCAATCTACAATCAAAATCAGAATTATAACCGAAATGTTCCATACAACAACCAACAAGGTCCTAGCAATCAACAAGTATCCAACAATACTTACAATCAGCAAAGACCTATTTTTCAAAACAAACCACCACAAACCGATGATAAAAAGCCAAATTTAGAAGACATGATAACGAAGCTAGTTGAATCTCAAACTCAATTTTTCACATCTCAGAAACAAACCAATGAACAAAATGCTCAAGCATTTAGAAATCAACAAGCTTCTATTCAAAATCTGGAACAAGAAGTGAGCAACCTAGCAAGGTTAATAGGTGAAAGAAAACCGGGAAGTTTACCTAGCGATACAAATGGTAACCCCCGGAATGAAACAGCTAAAGCCATTACCACAAGAAGTGGTATTACACTTAAACCACCTGAAATGCCTGTAATTTCTGATGACTCTATTCCTACTCCACAAGAACCACAACCTGAGCAAGATAAGGAAACAGAACCGGTAGTTGAAAAGGTTAATGAAGATAACACAGTTAAGGCTAAACCTTATGTTAAACCATACCAACCACCACTTCCTTACCCGAGTAAAATGAGAAAAGAAAGATTTGAAGCCGAGCAATCCAAATTCTTGGATATGTTTAAACAGATAAATGTTAATCTTCCTTTCATTGATGTAATATCAGGAATGCCTAGATATGCTAAATTCTTGAAAGATATAATAACAAATAGAAAGAAAATGGAAGAACTCTCGGCTTTTACTATGAATGCTAATTGTTCTGCAGTACTGTTGAATAAGATACCAGAAAAATTATCAGATCCAGGAAGTTTCACGATTCCATGTTTTCTGGGTAGTCTTAGTTCAATAGAAGCATTGGCAGACTTAGGTGCTAGTATAAATTTAATGCCGTATTCACTATACGCTAAACTAGACCTTGGAGAATTGAAACCAACACGAATAAGCATACAACTAGCCGATCGATCAGTAAAATATCCTAGAGGGATAATGGAGAACATGCTAGTTAAAGTTGGTACTTTAGTATTTCCAGTAGATTTTGTTATTCTGGACATGGAAGAAGATTCTCGAGTTCCTCTCATATTAGGAAGACCATTCTTAAACACAGCTAAAGTAATAATAGACGTGTTCGGTAAGAAACTGACCCTAAGTATAGAGGACGAGAGTGTTACATTTTCAGTTGATAGAGTAATGCAACAGCCGCAATCTGCAGATGATACATGTTATTATATTCAAACTATAGATTCACATGCAGAATTGTTAGAAGAATTTTCAGAATTACAAGGAACAGGAGAATGTTCTTTAGGAGAAGGAACTGAACCAATTGATGAAACTGAAATGTTAGCTACACTTATGGCTAATGGATATGAACCAACAACAGAAGAAATTCAAATGCTAAAAGAAGAAGACAGATATCGATATAAATCATCGATAGAAGAACCACCGACATTAGAGTTAAATCCACTTCCAAATCATTTGGAATATGCTTATTTACATGGTGAATCTGAATTACCTGTAATAATATCGTATTCTCTTACTGAAAATGAAAAATCTCAACTCATTTCTGTGCTAAAAGCTCATAAACCAGCTATTGCATGGAAGATTCATGATATTAAAGGAAGAAGTCCTTCGTATTGCACACATAAAATCTTTATGGAAGAAGGTCATAAAACGTATGTGCAACGCCAACGAAGACTAAATCCTAATATGCAAGATGTTGTTAAGAAAGAAATTATTAAACTGCTTGATGCAGGTTTAATTTATCCAATCTCTGATAGTCCATGGATAAGCCCAGTTCAATGCGTACCTAAGAAGGGTGGCATGACTGTCATCACAAATGAGAAAAATGAGCTTATTCCTACTAGGACTGTAACAGGATGGCGTGTTTGTATTGATTATAGAAAATTAAATGACGCCACCAGAAAAGATCACTTTCCCTTACCTTTTATTGATCAAATGTTAGAAAGATTAGCCGAAAATAGTTACTATTGTTTTCTTGATGGTTTTTCCGGATATTTTCAAATTCCAATAGCACCCGAGGATCAAGAGAAAACCACATTCATGTGCCCTTATGGTACTTTTGCATACAAACGCATGCCATTTGGACTTTGCAACGCCCCTGCAACCTTTCAAAGGTGCATGATGGCGATTTTTCATGACATGATAGAAGAATGCATGGAAGTTTTCATGGATGACTTTTCAGTCTTCGGTGATACATTTGAATCATGTATAGTTAATCTTGAACGAATGCTTATTAGATGCGAACAATCAAATTTAGTACTTAATTGGGAGAAATGTCATTTCATGGTTAAAGAAGGCATCGTTCTTGGTCATAAAATTTCAAAGGAAGGAATTGAAGTGGACAGAGCTAAAGTAGATGTAATTGCTAAACTTCCACATCCCACCAATGTTAGAGGAGTTAGGAGTTTTCTAGGGCATGCCGGTTTTTACCGACGTTTCATAAAAGATTTTTCTAAAATTGCCACTCCTATGAATAAACTCCTAGAAAAGGATGCTCCATTCATCTTTTCAGATGAATGCATCAAATCTTTTAATATTCTTAAAGAAAAACTCACTAATGCGCCGATCATGATAACTCCAAATTGGAATCTACCGTTTGAACTTATGTGCGATGCAAGTGATTTTGCAATGGGAGCCGTTTTAGGACAAAGGATTGAAAAACAAATTCAACCTATTTATTACGCTAGTAAGACATTACAAGGAGCACAAACGAATTATACAACTACTGAAAAAAACTCCTTGCTATTGTCTTTGCTTTTGACAAATTTCGTTCATATCTCGTTCTAGCTAAAACGGTGGTCTATACCGACCATTCCGCTCTTAGATACCTATTTTCGAAACAAGATGCTAAACCACGATTAATCCGCTGGATCTTACTCTTACAAGAGTTCGATATTGAAATCCGAGACAAAAAGGGAGCAGAAAATCTCGCCGCTGATCATCTTTCTCGTCTTGAAAATCCTGAATTAGAAGTTCTAAATGAATCAGCCATACAAGATAACTTTCCTGATGAATATCTATTGAAGATATATTATAGTGAAATTCCATGGTTTGCAGATTATGCAAACTATTTAGTATGTGGATTCCTTGAAAAAGGATTGTCGTACCAAAAACGAAAGAAATTCTTTAGTGATATAAAACAATATTTCTGGGAAGATCCACATTTGTTTAAAAGTTGTCCCGATGGAATAATACGCCGATGTGTATTCGGAGATGAAGCAAGTCAAATTTTAAACCATTGTCACACAGGACCAACAGGAGGGCATTATGGGCCTCAGCTCACAGCAAGAAAAGTTTACGATGCTGGATTCTATTGGCCTACAATTTTCAAAGACGCACACCTTCTTTGCAAATCCTGTGATGCTTGTCAAAGGGCCGGAAAAATAAGTCAACGTGATGAAATGCCACAAAATGTCATTCAAGTATGTAAAGTATTTGACATTTGGGGTATTGACTTTATGGGGCCATTTTCAAAATCTCATAATAATCTCTACATTCTCGTTGCCATTGATTATATATCTAAATGGGCGGAAGCACAAGCTCTCCCAACTAACGATGCACGAATTGTAGTCAATTTTTTAAAACGTCTTTTTGCAAGGTTTGGAACACCGAAAGCTTTAATAAGTGATCGGGGTACTCATTTTTGTAATAGTCAACTTGAGAAAGTTCTCAAAACATATGGAGTAACTCATAAAATCTCCACCGCTTATCATCCACAAACAAGTGGACAAGTTGAAAATACCAACCGAGCATTAAAATGTATTCTAGAGAAAACTGTAGAATCAAATCCGAAGGAATGGTCCATGAAATTGGAGGATGCACTCTGGGCTTTTAGAACAGCCTACAAAACTCCAATTAGAACCACACCTTTTAGACTCGTTTATGAAAAAGCATGTCATCTTCCAGTAGAAATTGAACACAAAGCATTTTGGGCTTTGAAGACATGTAATCTTGATTTACATGAAGACGGACATCTACGATTAAGTCAACTAAATGAATTAGAAGAATTAAGACATGAAGCATACGAAAATTCGTTAATCTATAAAGAAAGAACGAAGAAATGGCATGACAAAAGAATCAGAAGTTCAAAAGAATTTAAAGAATGAGACATAGTTCTTCTTTTCAATTCATGATTCAAGCTATTTCCTGGAAAATTGAAATCAAGATGGTCTGGACCATTTATAGTCAAAAGAGTTTTCCCGTACGGAACAGTAGAGTTAATAAATTTAAATGGGATTGAATTTAAATTTAATGGTCACAGAGTTAAACTTTTCGTACATGATCCGATGAAAGTTCACAACGAAGTTAATCATAATTTCGACACCACGTCTAACTAAGTGTGGGGAGATTTGAATCTTTTTAGGGTAATATGTATTTCTGTTAGAGTTAGATATTCTGTTTTCGTGTAGTTCTCGAGAATGGAATCTGAATGGTCTTTCCCTAGCAGACCCTAAAGAACTAGTCTTCTCCCCCCCATTCTGAATTTTTATTTTTTTGTAGGTTTTACGAGATGAAGAATTCCTTTGATCTGAACCATGGTCTAATGCTACATGCTATGATTACTAAACGTAATAATGACACACTTCCGAGTGAACTAGTATCACTCATAAGAGGCAAAATGGACGGAGTAAGAAAAGAACTCAGAAAAGATCATCATAAGATACATTTTGGTAAAGGAAAATCAAAATCCGCAAAAAAAAAGAAGAGCACGACACCTTGAAAGATGTTACAAATGCAGAAAATGGTCACACGAAGGTAAATGTTCAAATAATCAAGCATATTCAAATACCAAATTTGTTACTCTATGCAGAGAAGGACCGTTTATATGTTTAGAAGAAAAGATATTGAAGATTCGAGGTTATGCTTACGTAGCTATGGAGAACCAAATCACACGACTCTCGTATGAGTCGGCTAAAGCAGGTCTCTGAGAATTCTTTCTCACAGGTAAGTATGTACAGTTTTTATTTTTATTTTTTTGCTTTTAACCTTTTGATAATAAACGCTAAATCGTTCGCTATAAAGTATTAAATTGGTATTCAATAAAATTAGGTATGCGTAACCGAAATTATTGATATCATACAAAAATTTATTACATCACTGCGAAATTTACCGTTTATTCTTAAGGTATAAATATCTTTAATCAATCAACCCAAAATATTTCAAAAATCCGTCATGAGTAAAACTAGGTAATATAGCCGAAATTACTTTACCGAAAAGAGGGGCGTATATCTTTGATAATATTTGATTAATTAAAGTGGGATAAAAGAACAAAAATATTTTTAATTTTATTTTTACTTTGTTTTTAAAATTAATATTAAATTAGTATTGTAAACTTTTTAAAATCAATATATTTAAGTTTGTAAATATTTAAAAAATTAATATTTTTAATATAAGTTTGTATGTATAAAATCAAAAATATAATATTAGTTTGGTGTGAATTTTTAAAATTTTAATAATATGAATTTTTAATTTTATGCATTTTAAATTTAAGTTTGGTGTGAATTTAAAAACAAAAATTTACTTTATTTCACTAAGATAAAAATATGATTTTTAAAATTCGTCGTGAGTTGAAAACTAGGTCATTGAACCGAAATTGCTCTACCCAAGGGAGGGACGAGAACTTTTATTATCATTATTTTTAATCTTATTGAATTAAAAAAAACCCAAAAATCTTTGCTTTTAAAACTGAGCTTTGAATTGACAAATTTTAAAATTTTGTCGAGGGACGGACTAGGACAAAAATCCGAAACGCCCTCATCCTAAAAAGAAACAAAATTTTAAATTTAATTAATTATTTGTTTTAATAAGTTAAAGGTTTTATATAAAAAAAATAATAAAAAAAGGGGGGGACCTCATGCGATCGCATGAGATTTATCCTGTAACCTCATGCGATCGCATGAGGCTGGAAAACTGGCCAGAAACATAAAGCTCAGCGAGCTGCTCTCTGTTACCACAATACACACACATATACATGAACCATCTCACCAATTCACCTCTAAAATCACCATTTTTTTTTATCAAATTTCATCCTACAATCCGCTACAATCATGCCTAGGTTCGAATTTTTCAACAAGAAGGTAAAAATTACTCCCCTAAACTCATAAATTTTCTAGTTTTTGTGATATTTATCAATATTTTACCTAATTTGATTTTGTTAATTTCCAGTGTAATTAGAGTTAAATTGTTAGTATATTATGCATGTATAACCTAGATTGATGCTATTTAACATGATTTGAAGCTAAAAACTTCAAAAATTTTAGAAATCTAGGGTTTGTGTTCTTGAGCAATTTGGGGCTTTTGATATAAACAGGTTATGGCCAATTTTTGTCATGAATTATTGCTAAATTAAGTAGTGTAACATGTTTAAGTAGCTAAATGATCCAAACTTTGATCCTAAACATGATTTTTGAGAATTAAAGTGGACTTTTTAGGTCTAAAATTCATGAACTTGATTAATTTGATATAATTGCCATTTGAGACTTGTTTAATTGCTAGTAATGACCATTTTGACATGTTATTTGAGTTAAATGCTTATGAACTTTGTATACATTTTCATATATGCTTATTTGAAAAAGTTTAGAATTGTAAAAATTGTGAAAATGTGTGTAAGTTTAATTTTGATTGAACATGTTATTGTAATTGTTTCAAGTTGTTATCTTGATAACACTAATGCATATTTGAATGCACAAATTTCGTGTTTAATGTGTTTTGCAGAAATATACTGAAACTGGAGGTACATCATCATCATCTAGACAACCACAACCAGAACCTGAGCCAGAATTGCAATATGAACCTGAACCGGAACAACAACAGGAACCACAACAACAACCTGATCAACACGTACCTTATTATGATCCGCTACAATTTGTTGATGCCTTCATAGTATTTTCGATGCATCCGCCAGTAGAATACCCAACGATTCCTGAACACACGTTGCATCCTAATCTGAGATTCGATAGAAGCTGGAGAGATTACCCAACATATCAAAGTAACAAATTCAAACTGATACCGAAAAATGTAGAAGTGCCAAGGGTAATTGATTGGTAGCCTTTGGAAAAGGTCCAACTTGCTAACTCAGTTAGGGAACATCTGATCCAAATGTATGGCAGCTCTCTTCTTTTCACGATTGAGAACGTTTATTCACCATTCGTAGACCTGTATATAAGGAATGGTGCATTGAGCTTATGAGTACTATTTCGTTAAATGCGGATGTAGATAGATTAGATGATAGAAGTTTTCTTAGATTTATACTTGGCCGTAGGATGTACAGGATGTCCATGCTGGACATGGCCAGGGCTTTGCAGATATATACTCCTAGTGAATTACTACTACCCGATTGTATGAATTTGATTTATCGTGGTGAAAGGGTAGATAGGAATTTTGACGCGAATACCGTCTGGAGGCGTATGTCAGATTATAATGTTTTTACGCTGGGAGGAAAACACTCCTACTTACATATTAACAAAGCTGAGCTTCGTATAATTCATAGATTTTTGGCTAACTCGATTACACAGAGAGGTCACAATAAGGAAAAAATGACCTTACATGATATATTTTACCTAAAGTGTATTCGAGACCCAAGAGGCTTTGTTAATATCCCTTACTGTGTTGGTTTTTATTTGTCTAAGATGGTAGAAGGAATACAGGAAGGGGGAATAATAGGAGGAGGTATTTTTGTTACTCTCATTGGAGAGTATTTGGGTGTAGATAGGGATCAAGGAGGTCCACTTTTGGAATGTAGGGAACAGGTTGAGCCTTTAGGATTGAGGGTCTATCAGGGTGCTAAGGTATTAAAAAGCAGACGCAATCAGGCAATACCCTATGTTGGTAGTCATCCTCAGGTAGAGAGAGGTTCAGATGAGGAAATGGAGGAAGCGGATGACATTAGGGATGTCATTAGGGAGGCTATGACTAACGTCTACCAGCGTGTAGATGAGGTAGATATGATAAACGGGGAGAGATTTAGTCGGATGGAGCAGTGGCAAGCCCGAAATGATTACGAGCATTTCAGGCAACGACAGCATGATAGATGGAACTATCATCATCGTCATATCATGAGCCGGCTGTCACCTCAGGATCACTACGTATCGACCCGACCTGCTTACTATCCTCCACACCAGCCCGAGATGAGACCACCATATACTCTCTATGACCCTAACCAGGCCTACCAGTACACCTATCACCAACCATGGAACCCGGACGACGACATGAACTGGAACCCCTATCCAGATTGATATAGTTCCTGTTGGTGATTTTTATGATTTTTATCTTTTTATTATTTTTATTTAATTATGTTTAAACATATGATATTTCATATTTGATTTGAAAGTGTGATTTTAAGTCCCATTTCAAATTACCATGCATGTTTATATTTATATTGTATGTATTGTGATACATTAATGTATTGTTTAATATTTTTATTATTTTGTACTAATATTTCATATTTGATTTGAAAGTGGGATTTTAAGTCCCATTTCAAATTACCATGCATGTTTATATTTGTATTGTATATATTTTATTTCATATACACAACAGAGTAAAACAGCGCATTTTCAAAGACTGGCATTAAGTTCAGCAAAAGCTACTGATTTTGACGACAAAACGAAAAACAAATGTGATGTAACAACAAGACGGAATGAACAAATGATGTGCACCATTTATCATTCAACAAACAAACGCCAATATGTTTGGAAACTTTGGTAAAATTTAATCATTTTTCTACGCTAATCACCCTCAACAATTTAAATTGTTACTGATTTCTTGCAAATGAGGGCATTGCAAGATCTTAAGTGTGGGAAGGGGTTAAATTCTTTCGGATTTTAAAATTTTTTTTTTATACACTTGGTTACCATTAAAAATACTAGTAACGCAGTAGTTGTATTAGAATCTAGTGCTCTCTGATAATAAAGAACAGCCCTAGTCTTATATACTGACTACCCAATTCTAGTAAAAAAAGTTAAAATTTTCAATTAAATGAACTCAAAATCATGTTTATACATATTTATGAACGATAAAACTAGGTGTTAACACCGAAATTATTGTTACCTCAGAAAGGACATAAATTGAGAAACAACCCAAAATGTTAGAATTTATTTAAAATGGAATAGAGGACAATAAAAAGGCAAAGAAAGGAAAATAAAAGCCAAGTGTGGGAAAAATTTACCAAGTTATTTAAAACATATATCACATATTTTTGTACAAATAACTGAAGATACTTTTGTTTTGGACAATTTTATCAGTTTTACCCAATTTACTGTAATATATTTGAAAGAAAGATGGATCTACACGATGAATCAATTCCATCATTAAAAGGAAGTAAAGTCTTCCGAAAAAGACACGCGCTTCTTGATTTAGATCAGGAAGTTGTCGTCCAGACCAGTTGTAGAGTCTACGAAAAACCTTGAAAAGTTTTCTAGAAAATCAGCTGGAAATCCACGGACCTCAGCATCAAACAGGGTCGCCAAGTAGTCAGACTTATCCTAACCATGAGAGGATTTGTCTCGTAAAATGGGGAGGGCACCGTGCAAATTAGCTTGATAAGACTAATGAATCAGATCCCCAGAAAGGATAATCTCCTTAAAGATCAAAAACCAGCTTTTAAGACTGATATTACTCAATCCTTGAGATTGACTTTTAAAGATTGAGAATTCAAACTCATGGAATTCGATGATATCTAAACTCGAGCTTGAACAAGAAAATATTTTGATCAAAATTACAAACCGATTTGTTTTTTGAAAAACTCATTTTTAATGCGTTCATTACCATTGAACGTAAAATCCTAGGAATTCACCTGGAATTCATTAGGTCACCTGAACCAAATAGGGTGTCAACCGTAAGAACGGTGGTTGCATAGCATGGTCGAAGATAGGACCTTGTGCCAGACCGAAAAATTAAAGGGTGAGCTTTACTATTGCTCCTACCAAGGATAGTAATTGCATCCGACACGTTATAGACCATAATTAAAAGCATGTCATGGGACATTGCCTTAACAGTTACTTGTTCAACGCTTTCCTTTACAACCGGACGGTAGTTTACCGAAAGGTAATATATGGAGCAAGTAAACTGGACGTGTTGCTTTCCCAATACAAGGTTAGCAAGTGGGTGACACAAAACCGCAAGTTTTGAGCTAAAATTTTCAAATCTGAAACCCACCAAACCCACAAAAAATATTTTGCAAACACCGGTGAAGGGTTATTCCGGAAAACTTATCTAGGGTAAAAGCTAGATTTTCAAAAGATCAAATGTTTTCATAAAGATCCAATTTCCTAAAGGATCTAAATTTTTATAGTCATGTGGGACTGTAAACCACATCGTTACTACCATTGTTCATACCGCCGTATAGAAATCACTGATGTACAAAGTGTGAAGAATAAAGTGATTCTTGTATTTTTATTTCAAGACTATATTGCTTGAGGACAAGCAACGCTCAAGTGTGGGAATATTTGATAATGCTAAAAATGAACATATATTTCATAGCATTATCCCTCAAGAAAGACAAGCTTTTAGTTGCAATTGTTCTATTTACAAGTAATATTCGTTTAAATAATAAAAGGTGAAGACAAAAGACAGATTCGACGAACTAAAGACGCAAACGACCAAAAAGCTCAAAAGTACAAAGTACAATCAAAGTGGTTCAAATTATTGATGAGAAACATCTCAAAATTACAAGAGTACGAGCTGCGAAACGCAAAATACAAGATATTAAATTGTACGCAAGGACGTTCAAAAATACGGAACCGGGACCAGAGTCAACTCTCAACGCTCGATGTAACGGACTAAAAATTACAAGTCAACTATGCACATAAATATAATATAATATTTAAATAATTCTTAAAATTATTTATATATTATATTTATTTATTAAACCGTCGGCAAAACAAGAAAACAAAATCATGTGACTGGATCCAGCTGGCCATGCGATCGTATGTCCTGGAGGCACAAAAGCCATGCGATCACATGGCGTCCTGTAGCACGTCAGGTCCTATAAAGTTCGCAAGTTTTGGACGAATTTTTAAATCTTTTTCTTCTTCATTCACTCAACGATATATATATATATATATATATATATATATATATATATATATATATATATATATATATATATATATATATATATATATATATATATATATATATATATATATATATATATATATATATATATATATATATATATATATATATATATATATATATTATATATATATATATATATATTTTTATATTATAATTTTAATTTTAATTTTAATATTAAATTCTAATAATAAGGGTATGTTAGCAAATGTTGTAAGGGTGTAAGTCGAAATTCTGTCCGTGTAACGCTACGCTATCATTGTAAGTTATGTTCAACTTTTTTAAATTAATGTCTCGTAGCTAAGTTATTATTATGCTTATTTAAGCCGAAGTAATCGTGATGTTGGGCTAAAATATTAAGACGGGGTAATTGGGCTTTGTACCATAATTGGGGTTTGGATAAAAGAACGACACTTGTGGAAATTAGACTATGGGCTATTAATGGGCTTTATATTAACTAAACAATACCTCGTTAATTTAATATATAGACTTATAATTTGACATATTTATATATAACCACATACGCTTGACTGGGTACGGTGGGCGGGATATCTATAAATACCAATAATTGTTCATTTTACCGGACACGGAACTGGATTAATAGTTAATAGACTTGTTGAAACAGGGGTGGATTACATTCAAGGTTAATTGGTGTAATTGTTAACAAAGTAGTAAAACCTTGGTTTACACGCAGTCGATAACCTGGTGTATTCATTAAACAAAGTATTAAGACCTTGTTACAATTTGAATCCCCAATTAGTTGGAATATTTGACTTCGAGAATAAGAATAATTTGACGAAGACTTCCGCACTTTATGATTATGACTGATGGACTATTATGGACAAATCCGTATGGACATATCGAATAATCCAGGACAAAGGACAATTAACCCATGGTAATAAACTAAAAACAACACGTCGAACATCATGATTACGGAAGTTTAAATAAGCATAATTCCTTTATTTCATATTTAAATTCCTTTATTTCATATTTAATTGCACTTTTAATTATCGCACTTTTATTTATTGTCATTTTATTTAATTGCACTTTTAATTATCGTACTTTTTAAGTATCGCAATTTTATTTATCGCACTTTTATTTATCGCAATTTCATTATCGTTATTTACTTTACGCTTTAAATTAAGTCTTTTATATATTTAATATTTTACATTAGGTTTTAACTGCGACTAAAGTTTTAAAATCGACAAACCGGTCATTAAACGGTAAAATCCCCCTTTGATAAGGCTAAAAAGGAACATATATTTCATAGCATTATCCCCCAAGAAAGACAGGATTTTAGTTGTAATTGTTCCATATTCAAGTAATATTCGTTTATATTTAATAAGTGCGAAGACAAAAGGCGAAAACGAAGAATTGAAGTCGGAAAGGTCCAAAATGCTCAAATGTACAAGATACAATTAAAAAGGTTCAAATTATTGATGAAGAACGTCTAAAAATGACAAGAGTACAAGTTGCGGAACGCAAAGTACACGATATAAAATAGTACGCAAGGACGTCTGAAAATCCGGAACCGGAACCCGAGTCAAGAAGAAACGCCCGACGCAACGGACCAAAAATATCTAGTCTACTATGCACAAGAATAAAATATAATATATAAATAATTATATTAATTATTTATATATTTATATATTTATATTTATTTTATATTATGTCGACAAGCTAGGAGCTAAAACAATGTGAGCTGTCCCTGGTCCTCATGCGAGTCGCATGGCCAGAAGGCCATTTCCATGCGAGTCGCATGACTCCAGATTTCATGCCAGGTTCAATAAATTGCATCATTTTCTGCCGAGTAAAGGAAAGAAGAAAAAAAAAAAAAAACACACACATACAAATATATCTACTCCCTCTGTTCAAGATGTAATATATATATATATAATAAATAATAGATTAGATGTATATTAGATTAGATTGGGTAATGTAAAAATCAGTTTTATGGAATTCTAAGTTAAAATTCTGTCCGTGTAACACTCCTTTGATTAATCCCACAGTAAGTTATGTACTTCCTTTTTATTTTAATGTCTAGTAGCTAAGTTATTATTATGCCTATTTAAAACGAAGTAATCATGATGTTGGGCTAATTACTAAAATTGGGTAATTGGGCTTTGTACCATAATTGGGGTTTGGACAAAAGAACGACACTTGTGGAAATTAGACTATGGGCTATTAATGGGCTTTATATTTGTTTAACTAAATGATAGTTTGTTAATGTTAATATAAAGATTTACAATTGGGCGTCCCTATAAATTACCATATACACTCGATCGGACACGATGGGCGGGGTATTTATATGTACGAATAATCGTTCATTTAACCGGACACGGGAATGGATTAATAGCCACTAGAATAATTAAAACAGGGGTGAAATTACATTCAAGGGTAATTGGTGTAATTGTTAACAAAGTAGTAAAACCTTGGAATACACGCAGTCGTTAACCTGGTGTATTCATTAAACAAAGAATTAAGACCTTGTTACAGTTTGAATCCCCAATTAGTTGGAATTATTTGACTTCGGGTATGAGAGTAATTTGCCGAGCATTTTATAATTATAACCGATGAACTATTTTGGTCAAAAGCCGGATAGCTTTCAAATAATTCCAGGCCAAAGGACAATTAACCCATTGAACTAAATTAAAATCGATACGCCAATATCATGATTATGGAAGTTTAAATAAGCATAATAATTATTTTATTTTATTTATTTTACGCACTTTAATTATCATCATTTAAATTTTGTATTAGATTTTAATTGTGACTTAAAATATAAAATCGACAAACCGGTCATTAAACGGTAAAACCCCCACTTTTATATATTATTATATATATATTTTTATATTGTTGTACAAAAATATTTATATAAAAATAAGTGTTTCATAAGCCCGTCTCCCTGTGGAACGAACCGGACTTACTAAAAACTATACTACTCCGCGACTAGGTATACTGCCTATAGTGTTGTAGCAAGGTTTTGGTATATCCCACTCGATAAATAAATAATTAAAACTTGTCATAATTTGTAGCATTCCGCATTAAAAATATATAACTATTTCGTACACCACGCTACAATCATCAAGTTTTTGGCGCCGCTGCCGGGGAGTCGGCGAAATTTTTATATTTTGTTTTTAGAAAAACAATATAAAATCTTTAAAAAAAAAAAATTTAAAAAACTTAAAAACTTAAAAATTTTTATATATAAATTTATTTTTAAGATTTTTACTATAAACTATCTCTATTTTTATTTTAGTTTTATAAAA
This sequence comes from Rutidosis leptorrhynchoides, assembly GCF_046630445.1. Lineage (NCBI taxonomy): Eukaryota > Viridiplantae > Streptophyta > Magnoliopsida > Asterales > Asteraceae > Rutidosis > Rutidosis leptorrhynchoides. The sequence continues at coordinate 303,481,259 of NC_092342.1, forward strand.
ATATAAAGTTTTTATTTAATTTATATATTTTATATAAATATTTTTAAAACAGAAAAATTAAAAATTAGAAAAACAGAAAATAAAAATAAATAATAAATAAAACGTGAACCTGTCATTTTTTGACCCCCATTTGAACTGGACCAACAGGTCATGCGACTCGCATGACCCTTCTGCATAAACCCATGCGAGTCGCATGAGGTCTTCTGACAGGCCACCATTCTACCCTAATTTCGCATTTATTACGGATTTTATTATTATTATTATTATTATAAACCCTAATCTATTTATTATTATTATATTTTAGTTTTTAATTAGTTATTATTACTTATAATTAGTTTTATTTTATTTAAAATTAATACTTTTATAATATAAATATAAAAATAATATTTTTATAAAAATATATAATTTTATCAACTTTTTATTTTCCTTTATATTTTGTATCTTTTATTTATTTTTAGCGTAATTTTTGTATTTTTATCATTCGTGCTTAGTTTTAAGTCTAGTTTTTACCGTAGTTTCATTCTTATTTCTAGAATTTTTAGGCATTGCCGTAAAATCCCTTAAGTGCTTATTCCTTAGACTAAGATTTAGGTGCTTTAGAATTTTGCGACACCGTTTTTCGCTTTAGTTTTAAATAGATTTTAGTGCCTTTAAGTAATTGCGGATTTCCTATAGAATTGCTTCTAAGCCTTAATACCTTTAGGCACAACTTTTTAGATTTAGTTTTTAGACTTTTAAGTTCCGACGTTTTATTTTCTTATTTTTATTTTTCGACGCCTATTTTTCTACCTTTTTATTTTTCGACACTTTTCGACGCGCAATCTATTTCTTTCTTATTTCTCGACGCTTTAGTTTTCTAGGACTTAGAAATTTTCTCTACTTCTTATCTAATTCTCAAACGGAAAGAAAAATTATTTAAGTGGTTAAATTAATGGACGTTGACATTTTTCTGGTTCGTAGTAATAGTTGGATTTGTTAGTGGCTAGTTGTGGGCTTCCGATTTAAAGGGTCCTGGCTACCTGCTGCATCTTTTGACTATTCGAAACGTGGGCAAAAATCAGAAAAGTCTATTAATTGGACAACTTAGATAAGTTTTTCTATTTTTTTATAACTAATAGGATAATTCGTGAATGCACCACATTGTAGCTAAAATTTGGCCATCGCAATAAAATGGAAAAATTTGAAAACAAAGCCTTGGAAACTCTTTTTGAACTCCGAAATCAATTAAATCAATACTCTCAAATGAGTGTTGATGACAATTCGGTCAGTCAATCTTGGATCGCGAACGACGAAACAATAACTGGTTGTGAAATCTGTGGAGATTATCACTCAACATGGGAATGTTACTATTATGTTCCTATGGAAAATTACGTACCCACAGAACCTGAATGGAGCGATTACGAAGAACGCAATTCAAACTGGGATTATTCCCAAGAATTTATCGAAACTCAACAACCAGAAGACGAGGAAAATTACGTGTCCGAAAATTCTTTAGATCATATGAAAATCAAACTCGAAGAACTCGATGCTCAAAATGAACAAATGAGCGAGTTTGTAAACCGGCAAGCTGAAACTCTATCAGACTACACACCTGTTGATCTGAGGAGTATTGTGCAAGAAAATCTCATATCATCGAATTTTGATGAATTCGAGAGCTCCGAAATCACCAACTATCCCGATGATACTTTTTATTCAGTCTTACCAATTTCACAATATATCGACACATTAGCCTCTACTGACGAAAGCATCAATCCATCAACCAATAAAGATAAAGTAAGGGTGACAAATTGGTACTCTTGGGAAAACGATAACGTTGAAAATTTTACCCCCGAGGCCAAACCGAAATTCACCATTCCACAACCTTCCAACCCAATATTCTCAATAGACGAGTTATCTACCCAAGATGAACTACGAGCTGTAATAGATAATGACACCTCGGATTTCACCCAATTGGGTAATAGAGGTGAAAACTTTGATCCCGAGAATAAAAGGAAGAAAATATTAGGAATTGTCCGCACTATAGAATGTATGTCGGTGTATATCGATCCATTTGACCAAGAAACAGAAAAGAGACATATCCATTTACTAAAAGCTACACTTAAAAAAGAATTAAGTAGTGACGTTCGGGTGAGTCTAAACTTTAAACCCATTGATATATTATACACCACCCGAGATATAAATAACTGGCTCACTATTTTAATTCGTGGAACTTATTCCACCGACTTCACATATCGTCAGCTAAAGTGTGGGGAAGTCTAACCCCACTTAACGTTAAATTAGGGGTTCGGGTTAGTGCATAACTCGTTAATAAACATGCATGATAACTTAGGGTAAAATACGCATTTTCAAAAATTAGCAAACAGTTCAGAAAAGCAACCATTTTTGAAGAAAAACATGTGTGATAAAACAAGAAGGAATGAACGGTGAGGCGCGCCATCTATCATTCGACGAGCTTTGTAAGTACAAACTAGGTATTCTTAATCACTTTTCTACACTAATCACCCTCATGAATTTATAATTAGAGTCTGATTTCATGCAAATGAGGGCATTGCATGATCTTAAGTGTGGGGAAGGGTTATAAATTCTCTCGGATTTTACACTTGGTTTATTTGCCAAATTTTGTGAAAATTTGAAAAATTTTCAACTAAATGAAGTCAAAATCATGTTTATACATATTTATGAACGATGAAAATTAGGTGTTAATACCGAAATTATCGTTACCTCTAAAAGGACATAAATTGAGAAACAACCTAAAACGCTTGAATTCATTTAAAATGGAATAAAGGAGAATAAAAAGGTAAAGAAAGAAACTAAGTGTGGGGAGAATGTACCAAGTTATTCAATTAAAAAAACTATCTATCACATGTTTGTACAAAGTTATTGCAGGTGTTTTTGTTTTGAACTAAATTAACTATTTTATCCGAGGAAAAAAAAGAAGAGATGGATCTACACGATGAATCAATTCCATCATTAAAAGGAAGTAAAGTCTTCCGAAAAAGACACGCGCTTCTTGATTTAGGTCATGAAGTTGTCGTCCAGACCAGCTGTAGGTTGACGAAAAATCTAGAAAAGTCATCTCTAAAATCAGCTGGAAATCCACGGACCTCAGCATCAAACAGGGTCGCCAAGTGGTTAGATTTATCCTAACCATGAGAAGGATTTATCTCGTACAATGGGGGGGGCACCGTGCAAATTAGCTTGATAAGACTAATGAATCAGATCCCCAGAAAGGATAATCTCCTTTAAAGATCAAAAATCAGCTTTTAAGCCTGATATTACTCAATCCTTGAGATTGACCTTAAAGATTGAGAATTCAAACTCATGGAATTCGATGATATCTAAACTCGAGCTTGAACGAGAAAATATTTTGATAAAAATTACAAACCGATTTGTTTTTTGAAAACCCATTTTCAATGCGTTCATTACCATTGAACGTAAAATCCTAGGAATTCACCTGGAATTCATTAGGTCACCTGAACCAAATCGGGTGTCAACCGTAAGAACGGTGGTTGCATAGCATGGTCGAAGACAGGACCTTGTGCCAGACCGAAAAATCAAAGGATGATCTTTACTATTGCTCCTACCAAGGATAGTTCTAGCATCCGACACGTTAAAAAGACCATAATCATCTGCATGTCACTGGACATTGCCTTAACAGTTTCTTGTTCATCGCTTTCCTTTACAACCGGACGGTAGTTTACCGAAAGGTAATATACGGAACAAGTAAACTGGATGTGTGCTTTCCGATACAGGGATAGCAGTGGATTACACGAGCCTAAAAGTTTTAGCCAAAATATTGATCCACAGATATATTTTGCAACACCGATGATGGATCAAATCAAGAAAACTTGTCTAGGGTAAAATCTAGCTTGAATTTTCAAAAGATCAAATGTTTTCATAAAGATCCAATTTCCTTAAGGATCTAAATTTTTATAGTCATGTGGGACTGTAAACCACCTTTTAAATGTGCACTTTGCTTTGGAAACTGAAAGTAAATCGGCTATTTGATTGCAAGTGTCGTTGACCTAAACCCGAGGCAACTATAAAAGACACACCCACCTTTAAACCACATCGTTACTATCATTATTTATACCGCTGTATTGAAGTCACTTATGTACAAAGTTTGAAGAATAAAGAAGTGATTCGTATGTTTTTATTTCAAGACTGTATTGCTTGAGGACAAGCAACGTTCAAGTGTGGGGATATTGATAAGGCTAAAAAGGAACATATATTTCATAGCATTATCCCCCAAGAAAGACAGGATTTTAGTTGTAATTGTTCCATATTCAAGTAATATTCGTTTATATTTAATAAGTGCGAAGACAAAAGGCGAAAACGAAGAATTGAAGACGGAAAGGTCCAAAATGCTCAAATGGACAAGATACAATTAAAAAGGTTCAAATTATTGATGAAGAACGTCTAAAAATGACAAGAGTACAAGTTGCGGAACGCAAAGTACACGATATAAAATAGTACGCAAGGACGTCTGAAAATCCGGAACCGGGACCCGAGTCAAGAAGAAACGCCCGACGCAACGGACCAAAAATATCTAGTCTACTATGCACAAGAATAAAATATAATATATAAATAATTATATTAATTATTTATATATTTATATTTATTTTATATTATGTCGACAAGCTAGGAGCCAAAACAATGTGAGCTGTCCCTGGTCCTCATGCGAGTCGCATGGCCAGAAGGCCATTTCCATGCGAGTCGCATGACTCCAGATTTCAGGCCAGGTTCTATAAATTGCAACATTTTCTGCCGAGTAAAGGAAAGAAGAAAAAAAAAAAAAACACACACATACAAATATATCTACTCCCTCTGTTCAAGATGTAATATATATATATATATATATATATATATATATATAATAAATAATAGATTAGATGTATATTAGATTAGATTGGGTAATGTAAAAATCAGTTTTATGGAATTCTAAGTTAAAATTCTGTCCGTGTAACACTCCTTTGATTAATCCCACTGTAAGTTATGTACTTCCTTTTTATTTTAATGTCTAGTAGCTAAGTTATTATTATGCCTATTTAAAACGAAGTAATCATGATGTTGGGCTAATTACTAAAATTGGGTAATTGGGCTTTGTACCATAATTGGGGTTTGGACAAAAGAACGACACTTGTGAAATTAGACTATGGGCTATTAATGGGCTTTATATTTGTTTAACTAAATGATAGTTTGTTAATGTTAATATAAAGATTTACAATTGGGCGTCCCTATAAATTACCATATACACTCGATCGGACACGATGGGCGGGGTATTTATATGTACGAATAATCGTTCATTTAACCGGACACGGGAATGGATTAATAGCCACTAGAATAATTAAAACAGGGGTGAAATTACATTCAAGGGTAATTGGTGTAATTGTTAACAAAGTAGTAAAACCTTGGAATACACGCAGTCGTTAACCTGGTGTATTCATTAAACAAAGAATTAAGACCTTGTTACAGTTTGAATCCCCAATTAGTTGGAATTATTTGACTTCGGGTATGAGAGTAATTTGCCGAGCATTTTATAATTATAACCGATGAACTATTTTGGTCAAAAGCCGGATAGCTTTCAAATAATTCCAGGCCAAAGGACAATTAACCCATTGAACTAAATTAAAATCGATACGCCAATATCATGATTATGGAAGTTTAAATAAGCATAATAATTATTTTATTTTATTTATTTTACGCACTTTAATTATCGTCATTTAAATTTTGTATTAGATTTTAATTGTGACTTAAAATATAAAATCGACAAACCGGTCATTAAACGGTAAAACCCCACTTTTATATATTATTATATATATATTTTTATATTGTTGTACAAAAATATTTATATAAAAATAAGTGTTTCATAAGCCCGTCTCCCTGTGGAACGAACCGGACTTACTAAAAACTATACTACTCCGCGACTAGGTACACTGCCTATAGTGTTGTAGCAAGGTTTTGGTATATCCCACTCGATAAATAAATAATTAAAACTTGTCATAATTTGTAGCATTCCGCATTAAAAATATATAACTATTTCGTACACCACGCTACAATCATCACCCTTTTATAATAATAATATTATTTATATATTTTTGTATTTTTACAATTATAAGTTAAAACTAATATAGCGTTAAACTTGGCAAGTTCCCTGTGGACGAACCGGACTTACTAAAAACTACACTACTGTACGATTAGGTACACTGCCTATAAGTGTTGTAGCAAGGTTTAGGTATATCCACTCTATAAATAAATAAATAACTTGTGTAAAATTGTATCGTATTTAATAGTATTTTGTTGTAAAAATATAACTATTTCGTATACACCTCTACGCACATCAAATAGTAACACCAAAATAATACTAATAATAATACTAATAATGATGATACTCAATAATAATAAGGATGATAATAATTAATGATCATAATACTATATTATTTATAATAATTATTTATATTATTAATGATAAGAATATTATTATAATAATTTATATATATCAAGTTTCCTATTTGTATGTTATATTGATAATACTAATTTTGATATTAATATTGAAAATAACAATAATATTACTATAACGTTTATTTCTAACTTGTAATTACATTTAATATATTATTATTACAATTATATCATATTTACTAGTTATCTAATGTATAGAATATTTAATATTTATATATATTATGTATTTTACAATATACATGTAATCTTAATTGTATATAGAAGTTGTATATATATTTATTTCAATAACAACTTAATTATTTTATATATTATTTTGTATTTTAATTTAAATGATTAAAGTGTACTTTATTAATTTTTAAAATATTATATACCTACCTATATTTATATTTGTATATATATATATATATATATATATATATATATATATATTTACACCCAATTGCTAGTGAATCGTTGGGAATACGCAAAGGTCAAATGTATATATATAAACACAGTTCAAAGTTTTTAGATTTCAATATTACAGACTTTGCTTATCGTGTCAAATTTATATAAAGATTAAGTTTAAATTTGGTCGGAAATTTCCAGGTCATCACAGTACCTACCCGTTAAAGAAATTTCGCCCTGAAATTTGAGTGAGGTGGTCATGGCTAACAATAAAAATGTTTTCATGACGAATATGAGTTGATGAATAGAGTTTTATCATCATCGAGTAATATGGATAAACCAATTCGATTATTCGAAGAGCACGAATGAAGCTATCACAAAATAGTGGAATGAGAAAATTAAAGATTCGTCATAACTTTTGACGTAGTTACGTTTGGATTTAGAAAATAAGGTGCGTCTTAACTTTTGACGTTGTCTTGGTTGAATTCCGGAATTCAAGTGATTTAAAGAAAATCTTCGAAATCTAAATGAGATATGATTCTTCGGTAAATGAGGAAATTAGGATCTCTTTAATTAAATGCGATAATCTGCCTCGATTTCTTTATTAGATATTTCACTATAAATTAACTTCTTCTGTTCCATTACTTTTACCACTCCTATACTAAATTCCCAAATTCAAAAGATTGTGAAAATGCTTAATCCAGTTCTGATCCTTGTCCTTATCCTGACTATCACAACAATCATTCTCCTTTTTCAACTTCCACCAGAGGAATTTGTTTACTTCTACTTCGCCCTTGGGGTTTTAGTATTTTTAATTCTCCCGTGTCTTTATGTTGCGATAAAATTTGATATACACGGTTTGTAATTTATGTGTTGTTATCAGGCTTTATATTCTCCCTTATATTTTGGAGTTTCATACTTTTGTTTTCTCTTCCCGATTTTAAGTCAAGCGAAAAATGGTCCAGAATTCGTAGGTATAGAGTTTCGAATGAACATGACTGATGTTATAAGAGAGATTGTAATAGCATGATTTTTGATTGATTAAATTACCAAAATTCAAAAGAAAAGATAGAATTATCAAGAAGATATGTTCTCGATATGTTTGAAGATTAGATAGAATGTAAGAGTCGTGTAACATGGCACATGATGACATTAAGATCTGTGAATCATCACGTTCCATTAGAAACTCAGCAAGACTTGCTGTAATATAATCACATTGATCAAGTGTCATTATATTATACTAACTCATACATCAATTTCCAACACTACTTCAAAAGCATTCATATTTTAAATTCGAAGGTTTACAGAATATAGAAACTAACAGTTTCTTATATGATGTAACACTGATAGTGCGAAGAGATTCATGATTTCAGATAAGAATAGTTATGAAAATATCTTCAAAAACATGGAGGATATTTATAATGAAAAAAATACGATGATATCTTGGATTATCTAAGATCAGAGGATGATGAAGCAGATTTGTCCGTAACGGTTTAGAGTTAGGAGCAAGGTATTCGTTAATGACTTCAGCAGATACTGAATCATTTGGATTCTTTGAAGGCCGTTTAGTCTTTGTGATTTGTCCACATTCTCCTTCATAATTTCGCATAATCCGCTTTTTGGTACTAAATTTTCTATTGAGCATTTCCAACACTCCATTCTTTATCATCAAACTTTCGACTGTTATGGTCGTTTACAGTTTTTGCTGCTTCATCTAAAAATTTTAAAATTTGGAGTATTGATTCATAGATTGAGTGCTTTTCAGAATTTCAAAATGGAAGATCATAATTCTAAGAAAAAATATTATATGCATACATATAACTGTTGATGTAGAAACGTTGCGAGATTCAAAATACTGATTGCTGATTTCTGGTAATTGGTATGGCAATAGTCATTACAAGGTGCGGATGAGTTCATGATAAGACTTCAATAGATAAATATAATGATTTGTTGGAGAGATTTAAGCTAAGGAGCAACGAGGTTACTGGTACGTCTGCTAGTAATATGGTGGAATATAAAAGGTTCCCCGGTAACAATAAAAGAGCATGCATATATTAAGGTTATAATAAGGTTAATCCGAATGAAAGATTGAAGTTGATTTGTTGGAGCTGTGATAAAATTGGCTAATTTGAAAAAGAATTGCAATGTTATTTTCGGTAATAACAATGCCAAAGGAGTTAACACAGATACGTGTTGAACGTTTACTCAAGTTCCGAGTGTTTTCAAGTACATAATTATATGCATCAATCTTTTCTTCCTTAGATGAAGTACGGTTGGTTCATTCTCTCGATTGAGGTGTTTTTCAAGAATTATGAAAGGTTTGAACGCAGATTGTAATCGTCAAGATATAAATGAGGTTTAAGATGAAATCAAGTGGCAAACTTGAAGAAATGTTTAGTTTCATATGTTATAATTAATATTTTAATTCATTTTAATTGTCCAATGTTTTTAGTCCACAGTTAGCAGTCCACAATTAGTAATTCAACAATTCATATATAGTTTAATATATTATATTCGAATTAATTAATACATGTCGTGACCCGTTATATACATGTCTCAGACTCGATCACAACTCAAAGTATATATATTATTTGAGAATCAACCTCAACCCTGTATAGCGAACTCGATCATTACAGCATATAGAGTGTCTATGGTTATTCCAAATAATATATATAGATGCGTTGATATGATATGTCAAAACCTTGTATACGTGTCCCGATATTTAAATGCGTAAATAACAGTATTTAAATGACGATAAATAAAGTGCGTAAAATAAATAACAGAAATTAAATGACGATAAATAAAATTGCGAGAATTAAAATTGCGATAAAATAAATTGCGATAATTAAATTGCGATAAATAAATTGCAATAATTAAAATGTAATACGGAATTAACAGTTAGCTAGGAACAGTTAGCGTGGATTCTTAACAAAATTTTTCTCATAGTTAATTTGTTTGTTTCTAACAAATTTTATTTTGTCTAATGTTTTCTTCATTATGCCATTTGTTGGATTCTGATAAATCAAAATCCAAATATGAAATTGGATGAAAATAGTTATTCTGTGGTGAACGGATTCGTATATCGGTGGATATAAGTAGGATAGTAAACGACTGTTGAATCAGCTTCGAAAGAATGTACAGTGAACTTATTAATGTGAAATCAAAATATTCCTCGGGTATTACCTACCCGTTAAAATATTTTCACCATTAACAGTTTGTACGAAAGAATTTTTTTAATTACAATATTTATGAAAATATACTTACATATATATTTTCTTCAGATGTAATCATAGATTTAATGAGTTAATATAATATTAATCTCATTTGATTTACCGTTAGAACTAGAATACATATTCTCTAAAACATTAGAGATTACATAATCGCCATGAAGAACGAAGATAATTGATGTAGAACGATACGTAAAATGATGTTTATACTCAAGGTTCAGAATGAGACATTGAGGCGTGTGATGTTGAAACTTGGGTTGTTGGTGATGTCGGTGTTGATGTTGATGGTAGTGTTGGTGCTGGTGATGTTGCTGAAGCTGGTACGTTTTGCACCATATTTTCCAAGACTACCACTCGGGCGCGAAGTTCGTTGACTTATTACTCCGGAATGATTGTCGGTAGGAACGAGCGAATGAATAAGGTTTAGAATCTGAGTTGTGATGTAGTCATGGCGAGATACTCTAGAAATGAGAGAGAAAATGGTGTTTTGAACAGGTTCGTCGGTAAGTATTTCAGGTTCTTCACCAAGAGGTGAATTCTGTTGGTGGAAGGGATCGCCTTCTTCGCATCTCCATTGATTAAGTAGACTATGAACCCATCTCCAATTCATCCAGAATAAATGATGGCTGATTGGTTGATTTATTCCGGTGATGCTGCTTTCGGAGTTTAGGTGAGCATCCATGTCGGAATAGCTGTCGGATTATGAAGAACTTGAACTAGTGGCGAGTTTCATTCCGTACGATTGAGTAAAGGGTTTTTTTCCGATATGAAATGATTTTCGGATATCGGATGATATTCTAATTACATAGAATACCTATACATAGTACAGAAGATCCCGTAGATTACGGAGGGAATTAAGGAAACGTGTCAGATAAAATCTACAGTAACAGATACGCTAAGATATGAATTAGAAGATACGCTAAGATATGAATTTTGTCTATACACTATTCATGCAATCAATGCAGTAAGATGTGTCTAGACTAAGAATGATAAGCAGGTAATTTCCTAAGGATAATAAGTAGGTAATTTTCGACACGAAATGATAAGCAAAACTTTTGACATGCAGACACGGTCGAAGTCCAGACTCACTAATGCATCTAAGCAACTATCAGTTAGACACACTAATGCAAGACCTGGTTCGCTAAGACCACCGCTCTGATACCAACTTTAACGACCCATCCTAATCCATCTGGACGAATACATTACATTTGGGAGGTACTTGACCTCTATATGATACATTTTACAAACATTGCATTCGTTTTTAAAAGACAAACTTTCATTAAAACAAAAGTTGACAGGCATGCATGCTATCTCATAACATATCCAAACTATGAATGACTTATTATCAATCTTGATGAACTCAATGACTCGAATGCAACATCTTTTGAAATATGTCATGAATGACTCCAAGTAATATCTTTAAAATGAGCAAATGCACAGCGGAAGATTTCTTTCATACCTAAGAATAAACATGCTTTAAAGTGTCAACCAAAAGGTTAGTGAGTTCATTAGTTTATCATAATCAATCATTTCCATAATTTTAATAGACCACAAGATTTCAATTTTTCCATAAATATACATCTCATATCAGGCATTTCGCAAACTGCATAGAGATAAAAATCATTCATATGGATTGAACACCGGGTAACCGACATTAATAAGATGCATATAGAATATCCCCATCATTCTGGGACACCCATCGGACATGATAATTTCGAAGTACTAAAGCATTTCAAATTCCAGAATGGGGCTAGTTGGGCCCGATAGATCTATCTTTAGGATTCGCGTCAATTTGGAGGTCTGTTCCCAAATTCTTAGGCTACCAAGCTAAAAGGGGCATATTCGGCTTCGATCCATTCAAACATATAATGTAGTTTCAATTACTTGTGTCTATTTCGTAAAACAGTTATAAAAATAGTGCATGTATTCTCAGTCCCAAAAATAGCGCATGTATTCTATTTCGTAAAACAGTTATATATATATGATCATCACCTTTATTAATAATTAGTTTTATTTATTTATAACCATAATAATAATAATAATAATAATAATAATAATAATAATATAATAATAATAATAATAATAATAATAATAATAATAATAATAATAATAATAATAATAATAATAATAATAATAATAATAATAATAATAATAATAATAATAATAATAGAAACTACCTTTATAGTAATAATCTCAAAAAAATGCCATTGCTCAGACTTGAACCCACGACCTCTCACTTGACCAACACAACAACCAGCCACTCCTCCAATCCGATATTTCTGTTTTAATAACCCAACCTAAAATATAAGTAATAAATAATACCGATGGCTTGCACTTTGATGTTTGGGCCTGTTGTGGCTGAAAATGATTTGGGCCAGGGTTAGGGAGTAATCCAATAACAGTATTGATCCATTAATGTGATTGGATTAATATTAATTGGTAGGTTATTTGGTGATCGAAACAGAATGAACCGGTTGTGGAATTGAATAGAAATAAAAAGGTTTATCAAATATGTTCATCATTATCGGCTATCATCATCATACATATCATCAACCTCGCCAATCATCCATATCGTTTTAGAAACACAAGAAAGCACTTGGTAGCAGAAGAATAACGATGAGGTTCAATGAATTGATTGTGGTTTGTTATTGGACTGCAATAGAACAATTGAATTGCAGTAACCAGTTGACAATGTTATACCCATACGGACCCTACCAATTGACCTCTAATTGATTTTCTTCCTTGCCACTTGCAAATCGACAACCATGATTGGTTCCTCCTTTCCTAATTCCATTTAATTTGACCGACACATACACGTAAGGTATATTTTTAAATTGGATTGTGGTTTGTGGGGTTTATTTAGTTGGTATCTGTCAACCACAAGGTAAAAGAAAAAAAAATTCGTGAAATCATCTCTCATTTATAATCAATCTTTATCATCTTTTATCATAAATTCTTCACTTCTCTTCTTCCAACCAAAACAGTAATAAAAATAAACATAGAGAAACACGCTATAGCATATGCATGTATCATCAAGCAGACAAGAAAGTGCAAGCTACAGCAAAAAAAAATATAGTAGCAGCGAAGGAGACAGAAACGGTATATAGCGAGTTACAGGTTTGGTTTGATGATGTTCATAGTTGTTTACAAAGGTGATTTTATGTAGATTTCATGAGAGGGATCAAGAAAGAAGGAAAGGGTGGTTTTGTTGGGTTCGTTACACAGAAATAGAAGCTAGCGTAGCAGTTCAGCAGGAAAAGAGAATAAGGTGTTTGTGATGGTGATTGAGGTGGTTTGATGATCATGGAAAATAAAGCTGAAGTAGAAGAGCTCGATAGGTAAACTGAAACTAGAGTGGTGGTGACATGAGGTGGTAGCTCGATGATGGTGGAGGTTTAAGTTGAAGTTCAAGAGAGAGATGGAGAATGGTGGTTCTAGGTGATTATTGCAAGTGGAACAAAATCATAGAATGGCGAAGGGATTGAAGAAACAAGGTGGGTGGTAATCTGCTGTTTACAACAGTAGGAGAAGCAAGGAAATAACAACAGTTGCCATCATTTGATGTTGGGTTTCTCTTTGAACAGAAAAAGTAACATCACAGCACAAATGATCGCACAGATGGTGGCTCATGGTTAAGAATAGGAGAGATAGATATAGAGAGGTAAAGGGGTAGTTTATGAATGAAGAAGAATAGCGAGTAGTACAATTAAGAACAGAAGATGAAGAAAAATAAAACAGATAAAATCTTTTTAATTGATTTCGCACACTAATTGATTCTTGATGTCCAACAACATTAGCCAGAAAACAAGACTACAGATAGTTGATGTGGATGTGTAATAATTTCAGTACTTATCTGTATATGTATATAACAGTAATTATATATATATCCGCATATGTATTCGTATGTATATATATATAGAACATATTTTGTATATATGTATATGTATTTATATATATAACTATATTTATATATATATGTCTGTATTTATATATCAGGTATATATATATCTATATCTATATATTAAATATATAAAGAACATAATAATATTAATTACACAAATATTATAATCTAATCTTAATGAATCAATTAATAATAATAATAGTAATAATAGTAATAGAAATAATAATGTTTATAATAGTAACACCAAAATAATACTAATAATAATACTAATAATGATGATACTCAATAATAATAATAAGGATGATAATAATTAATGATCATAATACTATATTATTTATAATAATTATGTATATTATTAATGATAAGAATATTATTATAACAATTTATATATATCAAGTTTCCTATTTGTATGTTATATTGATAATACTAATTTTGATATTAATAATGAAAATAATAATAATATTACTATAACGTTTATTTCTAACTTGTAATTACATTTAATATATTATTATTACAATTATATCATATTTACTAGTTATCTAATGTATAGAATATTTAATATTTATATATATTATGTATTTTACAATATACATGTAATCTTAATTGTATATAGAAGTCGTATATATATTTATTTCAATAACAACTTAATTATTTTATATATTATTTTGTATTTTAATTCAAATGATTAAAGTGTGCTTTATTAATTTTTAAAATATTATATACCTACCTATATTTATATTTGTATATATATATATATATATATATATATATATATATATATATATTTACACCCAATTGCTAGTGAATCGTCGAGAATATGCAAAGGTCAAATGTATATATATAAACACAGTTCAAAGTTTTTAGATTTCAATATTACAGACTTTGCTTATCGTGTCAAATTTATATAAAGATTAAGTTTAAATTTGGTCGGAAATTTCCAGGTCGTCATAAAAAAGTTGGGGCTATGACTCACCTTAAGAGCGCAGTAAACAGTATGATAGTAAATAGCAGCGATAGTCCAAGGTTGTCAACCTATCATCATTAGGTTTAGGTTAGTCGGATCATCATGGTCATCATCATCATTATCATTATAGTTAGTGTTTGATATATATGTTCATATATTTTACCGGTGTCCTTTCTAGAGTTTACAATGTAAATCATTCCATAGTTTAGATGTTGCATAACTCAAACGATCCTCGTTATTATTAAGTAAGTCAATGGACAGCCAGATGTAACCGGGAGCCAGGACTCTTTATCCGACTTTAAGTCGTGACATTTGAGATCCACAACCTTATCCCAAACTGGCAACCTAGACACCATCCATGACCGTGAGTAGCGGTGAGTCTCGTGAAAGTCATACGTTATTTGTTTGTGATTTTTAATTCGACGTATGTTTTAGTGAGTATAGGAATACATCACTTGTTTATTTTCGTTTTTGATACATATTCTATTACCCTTTAATAATATTTAAGTCACATTATAATTTCTTTACATTATTTCTTTTCATATATATATATATATATATATATATATATATAGGGGCATGATCAATGGGGAAGTAACCAATCGGGGGAAAGCGGGGGGAAGCAAAAAAAAAAATTTTTTCGTTTTTTTTGAAATTTTTTTTCCGGCATCAACATCACACGAAAATATGAACATTTAGAAGAGACACTTCGTGATGAATGTTATTATTTAGGCGGGAAAACGATCGACAAAAATAACATTCAAGATAATATTGTTCGTGAAGAATATGAACATTTTTTTTCATGTTTTGTGAAGTAAAATTTAGCCCGATTTAGAGTTTAGGGTTTAGGGTTTAGGGTTTGGTGTTTTGGGTTTATTCCATAAACCCAAAACACCAAACCCTAAACCCTAAACCCTAAACTCTAAACCGTTCGTGTTAAAAACTCTATCTAAATCCTAAATCTAAACCCTAAATCTAAACCCTAAACCCTAAATTTCTAAACCCTAATATCTAAACCCTATAAACCCTAATATCTAAACCCAATAGCTAAAACCTCAAAATACGCTCGAAAAATACGATAATTGTTATATATTACTTCTTCGAGCGTTTTCCCGCCAAAATAAAAACAATTATCACAAAGTGTCTCTACTAAATGTTCATATTTTCATCTCATCTATAACGTTCGTGAACAAATTTGAAAGGACCCGTCCTAATCCACCTGGACGAAGTCATCAACATTTGGTCCCATTGCGATGATCGGCTCCAAGTAATGTCCTTATATTGAGCAAATGCACAGCGGAAGACTTAATTCGTACCTGAGAATAAACATGCTTTAAAGTGTCAACCAAGAGGTTGGTGAGTTCATAGGTTTATCATAACAATCATTTCAATATGTTAATAGACCACAAGATTTCATAATCATAAACATAATACACTCGCAAGTGTATGTAAAGCATTCTAAGTGGTTGAGCACTTGGTAACCATACTTAACATTTAATCAACGTCGCATATTCCCTTTATTATGAAATCTCACTACACCGTACCAAGTGTAGTCACCAAAACGAAGTACTGTGCAACCGTTGAATACTGGTCGTCCAGTCCGGTTGGGGTTGTCAGGCCCGATAGATCTATCAACAGGATTCGCGTTTACAATACCCATGTAAATAGTAGTTACCAAGCTACAGGGAAATATGCCAGTGGTACAACTCAACGTAGAATATATTTTTAAGTACTTGTGTCTATTTTGTAAATATTTATAAAAGCAGCGCATGTATTCTCAGCCCAAAAATATATATTGCAAAAGCAATTAAAAAGGGAGCAAATGAAACTCACTTTTGCCTTGAAGGTATTTAATTCGACTTGGTCTCCGATAAATATCATGAACCTAACCATATATATAATATATCAACATATTTTCTTTTTAAGTAATCATTACATATATATATACTTTTAATATTTTCTTAGTCCGTAGTTAGCAGTCCGATGTTAGTGGTCCACAATTAGTTGCTTAAATAAAATAAATAAAGACCCCATCGTATTCGTATTGATCAGAATTAATCTCGACCCATGGTACCATGTTGTCAAATGACGTGTTGCGTACATAAAGTACCGTGTTGTCAAATGACGTGTTGCGTACAATCATGAGGTCTTATGATTAATCTTCTCGTGTTGTTTACGGGTGGTCCTGAAATATATAAAATCAACTCATAAGTAATTATATATAAAATATCATATTAATTAGAAAAGATATGATTAATTTACTTTTTCTCCAAATATTTTCGTAGCTAAACTAGCTTCGGATACCCAATTTTGTTTTAGTCGTAGTTTCTTCATTACAACTCCGTTTTTGTTGGTTCAACTTGCCACTTCCTTGGATCGAGTCAAATTTTAAGAATATGAACTTAAAATACCTTAGTTTATATTCAAAATCATAGGTTATAGGTCAAACTTTGGTGAAACTTATGAAAGTGATCATTTTCCATCATAAAAACAACATTTAATGATCATTTTTCTAAAAATACTTACACTTTGAGTTAAACCATGAAATTTTTATGTGTTAACATATTCATAAGAAATATCATTTTTCCAGAACATGAACTTCCAATTCAAAGTTCAAGATGGTTTTTAATTATCCAACCCAAAACAGCCCCCGGTTGCACTCCGACGACGTAGATTCAGTTTTTAAGATGTTCTTTGTAAAACCAAGTTATATCTTGTTAGGCTAGCATATCATTATGATATATTACAGGTCTTGAAGTGTTTTAAAAGTCAAGTTAGAAGGATCTATTTAGTTTGCGAACAAGCTTGAAATCATTCAAACTATGTTCTTGTTGTTAAAATTTTATACCACAAAATAAGATAGCTATATGAATATGAATTGAATAAGATTATGAACAAGGTTACTACCTCAAGTTACTTGGACAAAGTTACAGCAAAAGATAAGAAATAATCTTGGAATCAAAGAGTGGTGGAGTTAGATCAAAAGGTTGGAAGTAAACTTCTTCAAATGGGTGGTTATTTTGATATGTTCTTGAAAGAGTTTTCTTATGGTGTTTAAGGCTTGTAATTGAAGCTAAATGATGGGGAAAATGCTTGGAGATGATCAAGTATGAAGTTAGGAGTATTTTGAGAGAGAAATGAGGGTGTAGGTATGAGAAAATGGAGTGAATAAATGGTGTTCATTTATAAAAATGTTTTTAGTTTATAAAGAAAGAAAAGGATTCCTAATTTTGTTTTCTTACTAATAATTCATATTACTTGACAAATTCTAGTTACCTCATATCTAGGGCAGTAATAATGTTGATTAGAATGTTGATTTGATGTGTATATACCAATAGTAAATACGTATAGAAGCTGGGTATTATACGGGTACATATACCCTAGATATACGTATAGAAATCTTGAGGAAACGGAACGAGAATTCAAATATAGCTATCTTTTGTGAATATACTTATATTGTTTTATGTATTTAAGTCCTTAAAAAGTGATTAAATACATTATATATACGATACATGTATAAGCATTATAGATTATAAGTATATATATCAAAGAATGTTACGTATAGTTATCGTTTTGAAAACTTAAGTTAGTAGTTTCAAAATATTCTTATAACTCATTGTCATTAGTACACAATGAGATGTTAAACCATCCTTAGATCATGTTAAATATATATAAATACATATATATATATACACAAACATATAATTATCATATGTTATATAGTTCGTGATATCATCGGTCATATTGGACGGTCAAATGTTGTGTAAATCTCTTTTCAAAAACACAAGTCTCAAAAATTTGGATTGCTTATCATGTTGGTATGGTTTAATTTATGTAAATATTAATCTCATAAGTATAATTTGGTCGAAAATTCCGGGTCATTACAAAATTTTTTTCAAAAAACGAAAAAAAAAAGTTTTTGCTTCCCCCCGCTTCCCCCCGAATAGTTACTTCCCTCTTGATCCTACCACTATATATATATATATATATATATATATATATATATATATATATATATACACACACATATACTTCTAATTATGTAGTACGTATATATGTATCTACATCTATACATGTGTGCACTCGTGTATTCATGTACATCTACATATACGCATGAACATAACCTTTCATATATATATCTATATGCTTCATATATACCATATCCATATTTTATCAAATCTTTATCAACATAATACTTTATAGCAATAATATCCATATTCAATCATATTCGTTATAATGTAAGTATTATCTTTAAAGTTTTAATTCATAACTTATACTTAATAATATTAACTTCATAATATTATTATGTTCATTACCATTAACTTCTCATCACAATTCATTATCACCTAATAATTCAATAATGTCTTCAAAATAATATTCCTACTTTCCATGATAATATTCATAATGATACAATTTTATTCATACTTTTAAAATCTTAATACTTTCATTCGCTACCATTCAAGTTTTTTCTTTAAAGTTCATGTCTTCTACAAAATTTAGATCCATAAAGTTTATTCATGTTCATAGCTATCATAGTTAATATTCATACTTATCATCTTTATATTATCCATATTCATACATATACATAATCATCATAATATTCATATTAAATTAATATGCTTACTTTTAAATTCTATATATATTCATCACAACATATTTATAATCATAACTTAATCATATTCATTATTCTTAATTCTTCAAGTTAAGCTTATTATTATTACATAAACATCATTCTTTTATTCACAACTATATTATTAACCATCTTCATGTGTTTATTTATTTTCATGTTTATAATCATAAACTAATAACATAAGATTTAAAACAAATTAAAAGTATAATTAGTTTATAGTTTTTAGGGATACCTTAAGTGTATTAGAGCAAGAAAAAGAGGGTGTTTTGATGATGACAGGAAAACCGAACAGCAGCAGCAAATCAGAAGCAAAAACTGCAGCAAAATTCGAGCCTTTTCAAGGGTGTGTGGGTCGCGGGCAGTGATAGTGCTCCAAATGAACATATATTTAGTAGCAATATCGTTCCAATATGTAAAGTTTTTAAATGTAATTTCCTTATTTTTAGTTGTAATAGTTAAATAAATAAGTGCGAAGACGAAAGACGCAAATCGCTCGAAAATGAAGATTTAAAGACAAAAACAAAGATTTGAAAGACCAAAACGTCCAAAAAGCTCAAATGTACAAGATACAATTAAAAAGGTTCAAATTATTGATGAAGAACGTCTAAAAATGACAAGAGTACAAGTTACAAAACGCAAAGTACACGATATAAAATAGTACGCAAGGACGTTCGAAAATCCGGAACCGAGGCATGAACCAACTTTCAGCGCTCGACGCAATGGTGTAAAAATTACGAGTCAACTATGCACAAGAATAAAATATAATATTTAAATAATTCATAATAAGAATAATATTAAATAATAAAAAGTTGTTAATTGAGCATAGTTCAGGGGTCGTAAATGAAAATTCAATTTCTAATTTCGCCTATAAAAGGCTATGTAACGATCTATGTAACGATGAATTGAGGAAGAACTTTTCTATCTTTTTTTTTATCCGATCAAATATCTATATCAATTATCAATATCTATATTCTATATCTCTATCATAATGTTAACTTAATAAGATATAACAATAATCTTAATTTTAATTTTAAATTATGATAATAATAAGATTTATGATAGAGATCGTTTGAGTGTGTAAGTCGAAATTCTGTCCGTGTAACGCTACGCTATTTTTAATCATTGTAAGTTATGTTCAACCTTTTTACATTAATATCTCGTAGCTAAGTTATTATTATGCTTATTTAAAACGAAGTAATCATGATGATGGGCTAATTACTAAAATTGGGTAATTGGGCTTTGTACCATAATTAAGGTTTGGGCAAAAGACCGACACTTGTGGAAATTGAACTATTGACTATTAATAGATGGGGGGTATTGTCTAATTGAGTGACAACTCATTGGAGTCTGTCGAACCTATCTTCAAATTAATTAACCTAATAATTAATAATGATTATGGTTGTCCTATTTAGTGATGTTCATATGGAATCTGTTATAATCATTTAATTAATCAATTGGGTTGGGTAATTGATTATTCATTCTGATCAAGTGGATGAATTCATATTCATAAACTAATTAAAACAGGGGTGGATTACATACAGTGATAACTGGTGTAATTGTTGACAGAAGTGATAACTGCGTCACAGTTTAAATCCTTAATCAGTTGGAATATTTGACTTCGGGTATAAGGGTAATTTGACGAGGATACTCGCACTTTATATTTATGACCGATGGACTATTATGGACAAAAACCAGATAGACGTATCAAATAAACTAGGACAAAGGACAATTAACCCATGGTAATAAATTAAAATCAACACGTCAAACATCATGATTACGGAAGTTTAAATAAGCATAATTCTTTTATTATATTTCTCATCCTATCTTTATTTACTGTCATTTTATTACTCGCAATTTTATTTACTGTCATTTTATTTATTGTCATTATTTTACGCACTTTAATTATCGTCATTTATCTTTACGCTTAAAATATAGAATCGACAAACCGGTCATTAAACGGTAAAACCCCCCTTTTATAATAATATTACTACTTATATAATTATATATATTTTGTATAAATATAGTTAAAAATATAGTAAGTATCACCAGCTCCCTGTGGAACGAACCGGACTTACTAAAAACTACACTACTCTACGATTAGGTACACTGCCTATAGTGTTGTAGCAAGGTTTAGGTATATCTCATCCGTAAATTAATAAAACTTGTGTCATATTTTGTAGTATTTTGTATTAAAAATAATACTATTTCGTACCGTCACGCTACATCATCAAGTTTTTGGCGCCGCTGCCGGGGACTCGGCGAAACACTATATTTTTAATTTATATTTGAAAAAAAAAAAAAAAAAAAAAAAAAAAAATTTCTGTAAAAAAAAAAACGTAAAAAAAAAAAAAAAAAAAAAAATGATACTATCAAATAGTATCAAATAGTATTGCAAAGGTGTAGATATAATAATAAAAATATCCCCACACTTACATGAAGCAATAATTTTCATAGGAGAGTCTAGTAACCTTGCTACCTAAATCTATCTATCCGATCTTGAAGCAATAATTTTCATTGGATGGTGTAAATCCTTTTTGACTTTATGGTTTACATGACATTTGACACTTGTGTAGCCTTTAAATAAAATTTTTAATATGAAGTATTGAACGATAACATAACTAGCGATTTACATGTACATGGTTTGCATGTTTGACTAGCAATTTACAATTTCGTGTTTAATTTCGTATTTTGCTATAAAAAAAAAAAAAAAATGCGCACATGGACACTTACATGAAGCAATAATTCTTCTATTATGGGCCCATGAAATTGTAGGTAAACGAATTAGTCAAATTTGTGGTTAAAACCAAAGACACATCAATTATTGAAAAAGAACTAATTTGTGGTACTGAAAAAGTAACTAGGCCGTACCAAGGTACTGAAAAAGAACTAAAACGAATATAGCCTAGTTATTTGTCAATAAAAAAAAAAAAAAAAAAAAAAATTTAAAAAATTATATATTTTTAAGATTTTGTCTATAAAAAAATTATTTTAAGTTTTATTACCTTTAGTTTTTTTTAGACTATAGTCGCAACTTTTAGTATTAAGTTTAGTTTTGCCATAGTTATTTTCTTATTTTTATTTTTCGACACCTTTTACCTATGTATCAATTACAATTCCAATTAGTAATCTCTATTTGTAGTTTTAATTTTAAGATAGTGATAGTTATAAGGTTGGATTAATCGCGTGTTTTTACAGTCTTATAAGCCACTCTTCGCCTTTTTCGTTTTTCGACACTTTTCGACGCGCAATCTATTTCTCTCTTATTTCTCGCCATTCTAGTTTTTAGGACTTAGAATTTTTTCTACTTCTTCTCTAAATTTCTTAAAATTACGAAAATTTATTTTAAGTGGTTAAATTGATAGACATCAAAATTTTCTGGTTCGTAGTAATAGTTGGATTTGTACGTGGACCGGGTTATTGGAGCCAAACAGTCCTCAATTATATTGAGACCAAACGAATCCTGCCCCTCTGCTGCATCTTTTGGCTATTCGAAACGTGGGCAAAATCAGAAAAGTCTATTGGTTGGATAACTTATTATAATTTTTCTTTCCTTTTTAAAACTAATAGGATATTCAGTGAATGCACCGAGCAAGACGTTCACCACCTTTTGTACGTTCACCACCTGTAACTCGATCAAGACATCGTTTAACAAATATAGCTGCCGTTGATTTTTCTTTAGACTCGTCATCAAGTCGACCGAGTACTTCAACTCAAATTTCCGATAATCCAGTTTTTGAAACCAATATCACAATTGAGAATCCGGAGAATACTCAGGGACAATTCCGAGACCCTGATCCATTAATTATTCCTCCGGAACCACCAATCATTCAAACAGAGATTGTTGAGGAAGAAACCATTAAATCAGAAACCTCTAGTGATTCAGATACAACACTTCCAATCATGGAAAATCTAGAACCTCTAAGTATGGAAGACCGAATGAGAGCTACACGCACGGGCCAAGGTCATGCATTATTAAACCAGAAGTTAATGCTCCAGATTATGAAATTAAAGGACAAATCCTACACATGGTAACTAACCAATGCCAATTCAGTGGTGCACCGAATGAAGATCCTAACGAACACCTTCGTACGTTTAAAAGAATTTGTACACTATTCAAAATCCGAGAAGTGGAAGATGAGCAGATCTATCTCATGTTGTTTCCCTGGACTTTAAAGGGAGAAGCCAAAGATTGGTTAGAATCGTTACCTGAAGGGGCGATTGACACATGGGATGTTTTAGTTGAAAAATTTCTTAAACAATTCTTTCCGGCATCTAAAGCCGTGAGACTTCAAGGAGAAATTGTTACGTTCGCGCAAAAGCCAAATGAAACATTATATGAGGCGTGGACAAGATTCGGAAGGATGTTGAGAGGATGTCCTCAACACGGTTTAGACACTTACCAAATAGTACAAATATTCTACCAAGGTGTCAACGTTGCTACACGAAAAGACATCGACATAACAGCTGGTGGTTCCATTATGAAGAAAACCGCAACTGAAGCTTACAAAATTATTGATAACACAGCCTCCCACTCGCATGAGTGGCACCAAGAAAAAGATATCTTTCGATCATCTAAAGCGGCTAGAGCCGATTCTAGCCATGACTTTGATTCCGTTTCCGCAAAAATAGATGCTTTCGAAAGACGAATGGAAAAGATGAATAAAGATATTCACGCAATACGAATCAGTTGTGAGCTATGCGGTGGACCACACTTATTGAAAGATTGTCACATTGAACCAACATTGGAACAACGAGAGAATGTTTCCTATATGAACCAAAGGCCTGGAAATAATTATCAAAATAATTATCAACCGCCAAAGCTAAACTTCAATCGAAATCAAAACATTCTTTACAATCCAAAAGGACCCGAAAATAACTGGTATAACCAACAAGGTCCGAATAACCAACCAACTCAAAACAACACTTTCAATCAACAAAGACCTGGCTTATATAAACCACAACAACAAACCGAAGAGAAAAAGTCAAATATGGAAGACGTGGTATTCAAGCTAGTTGAATCTCAAACACAATTTATTGAAACTCAAACCCAAACGAATGAGAGATTTGATCAGTCATTAAGAACTCAACAAGCTTCCATTTTGAATCTAGAAAAACACGTAGGTACTCTTGCTAGCATGATGAGTGAGAGGGAACAAGGAAAGCTACCGAGTAATACTGAAGTAAATCCTCGGAATGAGAATGTTAATATGGTTTCAACGAATTCTGAAAAACCAGCACCAGAAGATGGGAAGGTTTTAGATGAGAGTAATAATGAAGAAGTTACACCACCACCACCCGAGTATGTAAAGCTAGTGGTGGCACCATACAAACCACCCATCCCGTTTCCAAGAAAAGGAGTTGAGTATGAGCAAGTGATAGGTAATAAAGATTGTGATACCTCTGGAAAGAAGAAGAAGAAAAAGAATAAGAAAGTGCAAGAAACAAAAGCCGTAAATATAAACCCGGTGAAGACAGTTCCACCAAAACCTCCACCTAGGGTAGGTGATCCGGGTGAATTTATTGTTCCTTGTCTACTTAGTGATTGTGTCATGTATGATGCACTAGCAGATTTAGGTGCAAGTGTAAGTGTTATACCTCTTTCCTTATATAAGAGATTAGGTGTAGGTAAGTTAAGTCCAACGGATATGAGTGTTCGACTCTTTGATCAAACCATTAAGCACCCAGTTGGAATTGCTGACAACCTACCCGTTCAAGTAGGCAATTTAACCTTTCTAGTCGAATTTATTGTCATTGACATAGAAGAGGACCCAAACATTCCTCTAATTTTAGGTCGGCCATTCTTAGCGTCCACCAAGGCGTTATTTGATGTAGGAAATGGAAGAATGACACTTAAAAGTGGTGACAAATCGATCACCTTTATGATTCGAAAGTCTAAATCTCCACCAGCCAAAACCGTTGAACCAGTAAAAACAGTTGGTAAGAACCATGTGGTTTTACCAACTCCAACGGTAATACTTAGCAATAATGAAACGCCTAAGTGTGGGGAAAATGAAGTAACACCTAATGATGACATGATAACAAAGAACCCCGTTGTTGATACGAAATTAAATGATCCAGTTATTAATAGTTCAATGAAGAAACTTATTAAACGGATTCGCGATGCTAGAACCAAGGGGAACTTTAAGTTATGTAACCGGTTAGTATCCAATCTATCACCTAAAGAAAAGGAGAAACTAGTTGAAATTATGGATATTACACAGGAATCCGACCAATGGCTTAAAGAAAAAGTCACGGATATGCAAGTTGATTATGGACCAAGAGAAATTGACGATAAAGTTAATCACAATTTCGACACCACAGCTACCTAAGTGTGGGGAGATTCGAATGTTATAAAAAGAAAATGCTATCTAGAGTTAGTTGTTCTGTTCTCGTGTAGTTCCGAGAATGGAATCCGATTGGTCTTTTCCGCTAGCAGACACTAAAGAACTAGTTTTCTCCCCCCATTCTGAATTTTTGTTTTTTTTAGGTTTTATATGAAATTAATATGCTTTTAAGTTTTGTGTGATATTTAAAAACAAAATTTACTTTAATTCATTAAGTTGAAAAAATGATTTCTAAAATTCGTCGTGAGTTGAAGACTAGGTCATTAAGCCGAAATTGCTTTACCCGAGGGTGGGACGGCAAATTTTGTTATCATTATTTTTAATTTTATTGATCTAAAGTATGCCAAAAAGATATTAGACTTTATAAATTTTTGAACGTGGGGTAATATACCCAACTTCAAAAATATGTATATATATGTTTGTATTTTATATTATGTACAAAACAGGGTAGAACAACGCACTTTCAAAGACTAACATTAAGTTCAGCAATAGCTACTGATTTTGACGACAAGAAGCAAAATATCAAATGTGATGTAAAATAATATGCTTACAAACTGGGTATTTTTAATCACTTTTCTACACTAATCACCCTCATGAATTTATAATTATAGTCTGATTTCATGCAAATGAGGGCATTGCATGATCTCAAGTGTGGGGAAGGGTTATAAATTCTCTCGGGTTTGCACTTAGTTTATTTGC
This sequence comes from Rutidosis leptorrhynchoides, assembly GCF_046630445.1. Lineage (NCBI taxonomy): Eukaryota > Viridiplantae > Streptophyta > Magnoliopsida > Asterales > Asteraceae > Rutidosis > Rutidosis leptorrhynchoides. Next base: position 303,507,867 of record NC_092342.1, read on the forward strand.
CAAATTTTGTGAAAATTTGAAAAATTTTCAACTAAATGAATTTAAAATCATGTTTATACATATTTATGAACGGTGAAAACTAGGTGATAATACCGAAATTATCGTTACCTCGAAAAGGACATAAATTGAGAAACACCCTAAAACGCTTGAATTCATTTAAAATGAAATAAAAGAAAATAAAAAGGCAAAGAAAGAAACTAAGTGTGGGAAGAATGTACCAAGTTATTCAATTTAAAACATATATCACATATTTTTGTACAAGATTATTGCAGGTACTTTTGCTTTGGACGATACTAATCAGTTTTACCCGGTTTACTGTAATACATTTGAAAGAAAGATGGATCTACACGATGAATCAATTCCATCATTAAAAGGAAGTAAAGTCTTCCGAAAAAGACACGCGCTTCTTGATTTAGGTCATGAAGTTGTCGTCCAGACCAGCTGTAGGTTGACAAAAAATCTAGAAAAGTCATCACTAAAATCAGCAGGAAATCCACGGACCTCAGCATCAAACAGGGTCGCCATGTGGTCAGATTTATCCTAACCATGAGAAGGATTTATCTCGTACAATGGGGAGGCACCGTGCAAATTAGCTGGATAAGACTAATGAATCAGATCCCCAGAAAGGATAATCTCCTTAAAAGATCAAAAATCAGCTTTTAAGCCTGATATTACTCAATCCTTGAGATTGACTTTAAAGATTGAGAATTACAAACTCATGGAATTCAATGATATCTAAACTCGAGCTTGAACGAGAAAATATTTTGATCAAAAATACAAACCGATTTGTTTTCTGAAAACCCATTTTCAATGCGTTCATTACCATTGAACGTAAAATCCTAAGAAATTCACCTGGAATTCATTAGGTCACCTGAACCAAATCGGGTGTCAACCGTAAGAACGGTGGTTGCATAGCATGGTCGGAGACAGGACCTTGTGCCAGACCGAAAAATTATAGGATGATCTTTACTATCGCTCCTACCAAGGATAGTTCTAGCATCCGACACGTTAATAAGACCATAATCATCTGCATGTCACGGGACATTGCCTTAACAGTTTCTTGTTCATCGCTTTCCTTTACAACCGGACGGTAGTTTGCCGAAAGGTAATATACGGGACAAGTAAACTGGACGTGTTGCTTTCCTGATACAAGGTTAGCAAGTGGGTAACACAAAACCACAAGTGTTGAGCTAAAATTTTCAAATCTGAAACCCACACAACCCACAAAAATATTTTGCAAACACCGGTGAAGGGTTATTCCGGAAAACTTATCTAGGGTAAAAGCTAGATTAAATTTTCAAAAAGATCAAATGTTTTCATAAAGATCCAATTTCCTTAAGGATCTACATTTTAATAGTCATGTGGGACTGTAAACCACCTTTCAAATGTGCACTTTGCTTTGGAAACCGAAAGTAAATCGGCTATTTGATTGCAAGTGTCGTTGACCTAAACCCGAGGCAACTGTGGATGACACACCCACCTTTAACCATCATTACTGTCATTGTTTATACCGCTATATCAAAATCACTGATGTACAAAGTGTGATGAATAAAAAAGTGATTCATGTATGTTTTTATTTCAAGTTCTGTATTGCTTGAGGACAAGCAACGCTCAAGTGTGGGGATATTTGATAGTGCTCCAAATGAACATATATTTAGTAGCAATATCGTTCCAATATGTAAAGTTTTTAAATGTAATTTCCTTATTTTTAGTTGTAATAGTTAAATAAATAAGTGCGAAGACGAAAGACGCAAATCGCTCGAAAATGAAGATTTAAAGACAAAAACAAAGATTTGAAAGACCAAAACGTCCAAAAAGCTCAAATGTACAAGATACAATTAAAAAGGTTCAAATTATTGATGAAGAACGTCTAAAAATGACAAGAGTACAAGTTACAAAACGCAAAGTACACGATATAAAATAGTACGCAAGGACGTTCGAAAATCCGGAACCGAGGCATGAACCAACTTTCAGCGCTCGACGCAACGGTGTAAAAATTACGAGTCAACTATGCACAAGAATAAAATATAATATTTAAATAATTCATAATAAGAATAATATTAAATAATAAAAAGTTGTTAATTGAGCATAGTTCAGGGGTCGTAAATGAAAATTCAATTTCTAATTTCGCCTATAAAAGGCTATGTAACGATCTATGTAACGATAAATTGAGGAAGAACTTTTCTATCTTTTTTTTTATCCGATCAAATATCTATATCAATTATCAATATCTATATTCTATATCTCTATCATAATGTTAACTTAATAAGATATAACAATAATCTTAATTTTAATTTTAAATTATGATAATAATAAGATTTATGATAGAGATCGTTTGAGTGTGTAAGTCGAAATTCTGTCCGTGTAACGCTACGCTATTTTTAATCATTGTAAGTTATGTTCAACCTTTTTACATTAATGTCTCGTAGCTAAGTTATTATTATGCTTATTTAAAACGAAGTAATCATGATGATGGGCTAATTACTAAAATTGGGTAATTGGGCTTTGTACCATAATTAAGGTTTGGGCAAAAGACCGACACTTGTGGAAATTGAACTATTGACTATTAATAGATGGGGGGTATTGTCTAATTGAGTGACAACTCATTGGAGTCTGTCGAACCTATCTTCAAATTAATTAACCTAATAATTAATAATGATTATGGTTGTCCTATTTAGTGATGTTCATATGGAATCTGTTATAATCATTTAATTAATCAATTGGGTTGGGTAATTGATTATTCATTCTGATCAAGTGGATGAATTCATATTCATAAACTAATTAAAACAGGGGTGGATTACATACAGTGATAACTGGTGTAATTGTTGACAGAAGTGATAACTGCGTCACAGTTTAAATCCTTAATCAGTTGGAATATTTGACTTCGGGTATAAGGGTAATTTGACGAGGATACTCGCACTTTATATTTATGACCGATGGACTATTATGGACAAAAACCAGATAGACGTATCAAATAAACCAGGACAAAGGACAATTAACCCATGGTAATAAATTAAAATCAACACGTCAAACATCATGATTACGGAAGTTTAAATAAGCATAATTCTTTTATTATATTTCTCATCGTATCTTTATTTACTGTCATTTTATTACTCGCAATTTTATTTACTGTCATTTTATTTATTGTCATTATTTTACGCACTTTAATTATCGTCATTTATCTTTACGCTTAAAATATAGAATCGACAAACCGGTCATTAAACGGTAAAACCCCCCTTTTATAATAATATTACTACTTATATAATTATATATATTTTGTATAAATATAGTTAAAAATATAGTAAGTATCACCAGCTCCCTGTGGAACGAACCGGACTTACTAAAAACTACACTACTCTACGATTAGGTACACTGCCTATAGTGTTGTAGCAAGGTTTAGGTATATCCCATCCGTAAATTAATAAAACTTGTGTCATATTTTGTAGTATTTTGTATTAAAAATAATACTATTTCGTACCCTCACGCTACATCATCAGGCAGCAGCAACCAAAAATGCAGCAGCAGGGTGTTCTTATGGGCGGGTTTTTGGGCTGTTTTGAAGGCACAGAAATAGCAGCATGAGCTGCAGATGGTGGCGGCTGTGGGGCTACAGAAAACACATCAAAGTGGCGGATGGTGGTGGCGGTTTTGCAGTGGCCGAAGGTGGTGCTTCGGTGGTGGTGGTGGACTGCCGAATTTGGGAGAGAAAAGGGAAGGTTTTGTGTTTTGTTGGTGGATTGTGATGCAAAAATATGTGAAGCCTTGAGGTCTATTTATAGTGCAAGTGTTTAGTGCTGGGCACAAACTCAAATTGCTCAAAGATTATTCTAGAGATTTAGTGTTAGGATTAGATTACAATTAGTTTAAGTTTAGGATTAGGCTTTATCTTTTATGATTAGAATTAGGATTACTGAGTTGGGATTAGACTAGGATTGCTCTTGATATTTATCATGTAAATGTAATTTTTTTATTATTATTTTTTCATTTATTTATTTTAGCCGAATAAATATATATATATTATTTATATATATTTTTTTCTCGGTTTTTATATATATTATTAATGATACCGCAACCTGCATGCGCACCTCATATGCATGCGGGCGCTTAATAGTGTGTGTAGGCGTGTGCTAGTGTGCGCTATGCAGTATGCGGATTGTATCTGATTCCTTTGTTCTCGGTACAGCGGTTGCTTAGCTGTCAAGTAAATATCTTTTCCATAATTATATCCGTGATTCGGGGGAGTCAGTTATGGATGATATTATCATGATCTGGGACGGTTCTAGAATTAGGGTTTGCCTATAAATACAAACCCTAATCATCATTCACCGGACACGGCACATTACGTAACCATCACATACGATACACATTACGTAAAACAGCATCATTCAGCATCTTTTCAAGGTTAACAGGTTAGTCTTTTGTAAGCTAGTACCTACGACCTTATTTGGGGCCTCTTGATCGACGACCGTTATCGGAGGTGGACTTAATCACTTGGCTACCCCGCCGACATCATCATGTCGGCCAGGGTTATTCACGGTAGCCGGACCGAAGAGCCACGTTCTAAGATCCTTAAACCCCTCTTTATGTATTGAGCAGGCATATTAAACCCCACGGTTAAAATATGCATGATCAAGTGGTGCTTTCATTGAGAGTCGAATTAATTCAAGACTGTTTAATTGCTTTTTCTTTTAAGGTTTTGAATTGTATGACTCGTTATTTACAAAATTTTTGAATTTTTTCTTTAACAGTATCATGACTTCCGAGGAATCATCGGAACATACCCAAACAGATGTTCAGAAGGCACCGTCTGGTAGTCAACAGACACCGGTTATGACTACAGGGGCCGCTATTCAGGCAGGGTACACGATGTACCCTCTACCTATATCCGGTGAACCCTTTCAGAGGTACAAGCCGATATATTCAGACGGGGGTTACACCGCCAAGAGCAAACTCACCAGTCACAACCACGCGGCTGGACTTTTCGTCAGTGGATCCAAGGGTCATCTTTGCAGGCACTAGCGGTGGAACAACGAGGTCGCATGTGGTTTACTGCGGCCAGGTACCTATTTACAGTACCACTGTTTCAATACCTCTGTGTACGCAGAGCATTCAGCAGAATTCTTCATTTACACCGTTGCAACCTTGGCAACCACCGCGCCCAGTTTCACAATTTTTAACTCCTGTGGATGCGCAGGCGTTACTTAATAGTTGGGGATTTGGTGTCATCCCAGATGCAAACTCTCATTGGGCACCGATAACAGCGCAGCAGCAAAGCACAGCGCATACAATTGGGCTTTTAAGTGTGTATCCTCAAGTTTCGCAGATATCTGCGCCACAGGTTTCGCTTCCTTTACAGCCACCTGTGTACTCTGCGTCTTCAAGTTATCCCTCTTTTCCAACGCAGCAGCCTTGGTTATATCCGCAGATGCAGGGTCAACCTTAGCAAAATGTTCAAGGGCAGGCAAATCTTGCAAGTCAATTCATGCAGGCCGCACCTTCTGATATGGTTCACTTATTTTCACAACCTGACTTTGTTCAGGACATGACGAAGCGTTTCTTTGCAAACTTGAAAGGGGATCCTGTTAAACCACCCTTCGAGCTACCGACTACCTTTGACAAGTTTCCTCCGCATATATCCGCATACCCGTTTCCATCAGCACCAAAGATACCTAGCACGTTGGGTACTTACAATGGCCTGGCCGATCCAGATGATTTTTTACAGCGTTTCGAAGGAGCAATGCGCACTCAAGGATGGGAGGATCCGGTTGCGTGTCAGATATTTCCTATGACACTACAGGGTATTGCTCGTGAGTGGTTTAATAAGTTGCCGGCGGGTAGTATTGCCGGGTTTATGGATCTGCGGACAAAGTTTTTGCTGCAATATCAGAATCAGAGACCACGCAAGCGCCCTCACATTGAATGCCATGACATCGTGCAGAAGTCCAAGGAATCTTTGGGCGAATTTCTCACAAGGTATACTAATGAGTGCCTGCGTATACCAGATCTCAAACCAGAGCAACAGATTTCTGGACTCATACATGGTATAAACTCAGAACGTCATCCAACACTGGTAAGGCGTCTGCGCCATACAGTCCCAACAACTTATGCTGAGGCGCTTAATGAATGCCACAACTATATGTGGAGTGGCGAAGATAATGACATCCCAACAGCTAGCTCACGCAATGAGAGGAAGGACGATGATGATCGTTCGCGCGATCAAAATCGTGGTAACAACTCTCGCGGAAGGTATCCTAGCGGTGGTCCTATCAGGAATAATAAAGGGAAATCAAGTGGCAATTATCGAAACAATAATCAGCGCGGCATCAATAATCAGAACTATGCGCTGCTCAAAAGTTTGTTCAAAACGTCCAAGGAAATTTTGGCAACGGAGCCAGTATGCGCGACTTTCGCGGTTCCAACTCCGCTTACAGAATTTGGCAAGAGGGACAAAACAAAGTATTGTGAATTTCATGACGATTATGGTCACGACACCAATCGGTGTAAAAACTTGATGGAACGGGTTCTGGAAGCGCTTCGCGCGGGCAAATTGGATCATCTAAAACCACCTAAAAAGAATAAGGGAAAGACCGCAGAAGAGGCTTCGAAGTCTAAGACTTTCGCGTGGCAGAAAGTTGACAAAGCGAAAAATGCCGACTTAACCATTAACATGGTTGACGCAGAGAAAATCAGCCAGCGGAGAAAGTACAATGATCACCAGGATTGGGAGCTTCTCCCAATCACTTTCCCTCCTGTAATGTCAATTGATTCTATTAATGAGCCCATTATCATCAAGTGTCGCATCCCTGATTGCGGAATCCAGGTTAAGCGCATGCATGTTGACACTGGCAGCGGTGTCGATATTATGTATGAGCATTGTTATCGTTTCCTTCCAGCAGAAGTCAAAGCGCAGTTACGCCAGCCTGATATTACGCTATCAGGGTTTTCCGAAGAAAACTCGTGGCCGCTAGGCCGAATAGAATTAATGATAGAGCTTGCGAATGACAGGAACCCGCAAATGATCATGCATGAATTGGTCAATTTTTATGTGGTTCGTTCAACTTCACGATATAACGCACTGCTAGGGAGAAACTTCATACGGCGTTTCAACATCATCCCATCGGTAGTGCATGGTTTGATTAAGTTTCCCACAGTAGGAGGCGTTGCCACAGTTGCGTCACATCAAGCAACCGAGCTGTGTGGCTTTGTCGCGTTTGTAAGCACTCCTAGCATAGGAGAGCAACTTGCAAACTGTGCAATAATAGCAAACCGCTTGCATCCGGATAAGCGAATTAAAATCGGCGCAGGCTTGTCAGCCGAAACGAAGGGCAAGTTGCATGGAATACTGTCAGCTAACGCAGATATTTTCGCATGGCGCGAGTCAGACATGACCGGGGTTCCGCGGGATATTACGGAACATAAGTTAAACGTTAATCCATCATTGACACCCGTTAGGCAAAAGAAGCGGCATATGGCCCTAGACCGCAGTGATTGGTTGTGCGCAGAGGTGGACAACCTTGTCAAAGCAAACATTCTGCGAGAAGTGCGTTATCAGACATGGGTTGCAAATCCTGTGTTGGTAAAAAAGGCTGACGGTAACTGGCGAATGTGCGTTGATTTCAAAGACATTAATAAGGCATGTCCTAAGGACAACTACCCTCTCCCGGAGATAGACTGGAAGGTAGAATCACTGTCGGGATTTAGGTACAAGTGTTTTTTGGATGCATACAAGGGTTATCACCAAATCTTTATGGCTGCGGAAGATGAGGACAAGACTGCTTTTCATACGCCACAGGGTATTTATTGTTACACGAAGATGCCTTTCGGTTTAAAGAATGCGGGCGCGACCTATCAGCGTGTAATTGACGCAGCATTCAAGCACCAAATCTGTAGAAATCTTGAAGCGTACGTCGACGACTTGGTAATTAAAAGTAACACCGAAGAAGACATGCTCGCAGACATCCTGGAAACGTTTGCATCTCTGCGCAGGATCAACATGAAGCTTAACCCGCTTAAATGTAGTTTTAGGGAAGAGGAAGGCAAGTTTTTAGGTCATGTGGTGACAGCGCGGGGTATCAAGGCCAATCCCAAAAAGATTGAAGCCATTGATAATTTGCCATCTCCGAAGACAAAGAAAGATGTGCAGAGTCTAACGGGGAAGGTTACGGCTATCACACGGTTTCTGTCGAAAGCCGCAGAACGACAGTTACCATTCTTCAATACTTTGAAAAATTGTTTGAAGAAAAAAGACTTCGTATGGACTCAGGAAGCAGAATCAGCCTTTCAGGAGATGAAAAAGGTGCTTGCAGAATTACCAACACTTACTGTGCCAGTATCAGGAGAAACGCTAACGCTGTACCTCGCGGCATCGAAGGAAGCTGTCAGCTCAGTCCTCATCGCGGATCGCGGAAAGGTAATCCATTAATTTACATGCTTTATTTATATCGCAGAAATTTAACGACTGAGGTTTTTCTCAGACGCAAATGCCGGTCTACTTCGTAAGCAAGACGCTGACATCAAGCGAAGTAAACTACTCACCAATAGAAAAGCTTGTATATGCGCTGGTCCATACGGCGCGGCGTTTGCGCCGATATTTTCAAGCACATCCAATCGTGGTTCTAACTGATCAACCAATCAAACAGGTTGGTAAACGCCTACTTTGCGGCAATGACCGGGGTTACCGCATTGACTAACGCAATCATTTTTCTTTCAGGTGTTATACAAGCCTGAGATTTCTGGCCGAATGGCTAAGTGGGCAGTTGAATTAGGTGAACATGAAATAAATTTCTCTTCGCGTAGTGCGGTTAAGGGTCAAATACTTGCTGATTACCTAGCAGAATTACCTGCGGATGTCGAGGTGTCAGCAGAACATCAGGATCCACCTACACCAACTTTGTCACCATGGGAATTGTACACCGATGGTGCGTGCAGCGCATCTGGTGTAGGTGCGGGTATAATTTTAATAGGCCCAGATGGCGAAGAGCATACATACGCACTGCGGTTTAATTTTGCTGTTACGAACAACGAAGCAGAGTATGAGGCTCTGTTAGCAGGTATGCGCATTGCGCATAAGTTAAATGTTAAAATTTTGCACGCCTATGTGGATTCAAAGCTAGTATGCAGTCAGGTCAGCGGAGATTTCGAAGCGCATGACATAGCCATGCAGCAATATCTATCGCTTGTTCACAACCTCGCTGACCAATTTGAAGCTTTTCAAATCTCCCACGTAATGCGTGGGCAAAATAAGAAGGCGGATGCGCTAAGCAGACTGGCTGCCTTGGCTTTTGATCATATGGGGAAGAAAGTTCTAATAGAAGAACTCAATGCGAAATCCATTGTTATGATGCCTTTAGTGGCACCAGTTGAGGAATCAAGCTCAACATGGATGACACCCATTGTGGCTTTTCTGCGGGATGGCACATCTCCTGCGGATTCCGCTGATGCAAAGAAAGTCCGCGTTAAGGCACCGCTGTATGCCCTTGAGGGTGACTTCCTATATCGAAAGAATTATTTGGGACCGCACTTAAGGTGCATTGGCCCGAAAGAGGCAGAGGAAGTTGTACGCGAGGTGCATGAGGGTGCATGCGCACTCCATTTGGGGCACATGTCCATTGTGTCAAAAATAATGCGGCTAGGATATTATTGGCCCACCATGTACGCGGATACTGCGCGCATAGTTAAGCAATGTAAATCATGCCAAATACAAGCACCTATTAGCAGAGCACCTGCGCATCCAATGATACCAGTCTCCTCACCGTGGCCATTCTGTAAATGGGTAATCGACATAGTCGGACCATTCCCAAAGGGCCGAGGTAATTTTATCATTTATTTTCTAAACATGTTACTCACATCATTACCTTACCCACATTCTGCACACGCAGGAAACATCAAATTCTTGATTGTTGCAATCGACTATTTCACAAAGTGGGTCGAAGCGAGACCGCTAGCAGCAATCTCAGGAAAAAGGGTGCGAAATTTTGTATGGGAAGACATCGTCTGTCGATTTGGTATACCAAACAAAATTGTTAGCGATAACAGTACGCAGTTCGCGGGTGACCCTTTTCGCAGCTGGTGCGCGGAGCTTAATATTAAGCAAACTTTTACATCTGTTGTGCATCCGCAGGCGAATGGCCAGTGCGAAGTCACCAACCCGGATATAGTAGCTGGAATCAAAGCTAGGTTGGGTCATGGTCGCGTTGGTTGGGTGGATGAACTACCGAAGGTTTTATGGGCGTATAGAACAACACCCAAAGCAAGCACTGGTGAGACCCCGTTCAGTTTGGTCTATGGATCAGAAGCTGTTGTACCCGCAGAAATTGGGGTACCAACATTCCGCATACAAAATTTTGATGAGCAAAATAACTCTGAAGCTTTGCGGGAAAATCTTAATTTGCTGGAAGAGCGCAGACTCTCTGCGGCTGTCAACGAAGCAAATAACAAGCAAAAAATTGCAAAGTACCATAATCAGCGTGTGAGTTCGCGCTCTTACAAGTGCGGTGACTTGGTTTGGCGTCAGAACGACTCAAGTCATGCGGAGGATACTGGGAAACTGGGCCCCCGTTGGGAAGGTCCATACAGGGTAGCGAAGGCAAACAATACCGAGGCGTACCATCTCGAGACATTAGATGGAAAACCTATGAAACGCACTTGGCATGCGACGTTATTGAAAAAATGTTATATGTAGCTAGGTGGACCTGATCACTCCAGTTTATTGTAGCACATTATTTTTTCTATGTAATTTCCGTCCGTTTGGATGTGTCGCGGTTGTAATTGTGATTAATGTCAATTAAATATTTACTCGCGCATACTTTTGTTGTTTAAATCTTTTTTGTATGCGGTTCCTGCCTACTTAAGGGGTGTCCTCTAGCCCCCGTGCGGCAGAAGCCTGTTTGGTTACAAGGCTAGACACTAACGGCAGGCAAAGGGAATTGGTTTTCCCCTAGCCAAGCGCCACGCAGACTAGATGGCTACAAAGTCGACTTAAAAAATTACAGGCATTGGTTTGCTTGTGCGTAATTACTCTCGCATTGGTTTGCTTGAGGAACTCTTAAGCATAAAGACATTGGCTTGTTTTTAGTTGCGTTGCTTACCATACAGCTACCGTGCACCTCTAGTACATGACAAAGCAAAAACGCAGTAGCTTCTGAGTCTAAATTGTTAAAGGTAAATTGTTAAAGTATTGGTTTATTTTACGTAGTACCATCCGCATACGCATGAGTTTTGGTTAACTATGCGCATGGGCATGCGGTTCACCTTTTGTTTTGATTCGCGATATATAAACAAATAAACACACTACGCATGCATAACAGAAATATATATACATCAAATTAAGTTGTTACACAAATGGTAATTGTTTTAAACGCCTGCCCATCACGGGACCTATGGCTCAAAAATTGTATTTACAATTGCCTGCCTAAGCATAGGACTTACGGCGCAAACTATTACAACAAACTAAAACTCCTCCTTGAGGAACCCATCAATCGAAATATTAGGGTCCGTGGCAAACGCATTAATTAGGGGGATCGGGATGGCAGTGATGGCTTCTTCCGCTTCCATGAGCACCGCAGCCGTACCCTCCTTCAATTTTTTCTGCACGATGTCGGGGTACGGCGGTGTAAGCCCGCAGGCTTGGATCACCTCTAGCACTGCCTTGTTGATTTCGTGGTCTTTAACCACGTCAACATAGGCGTTTAACTTGTCGGACACAGGCTCAAAATCCATTACTTTCTGTGCAATGGTAGGAAGAGCGGTGCGGAGTTTTGTCAAGTCCGCCTCCGCTAGCTCGCGACCTGTAACCGCGTCATCCTTTTCCCTCGTCACCCTTTCCAGCTCCACCCGCAGACGCTCCGCCTCCCCCTTGGACTGGTCAACCGCCCCAACCAGCTCGCGGTTTTTCTTTCTCTCTTCAATCAGTGCAGTTTTGGTTTCCGCCGCGGTTAACTCCACCGCCTTGCGCGCTTCTTCTACGGCATCCCTGTCTTTCTTCACCTGATCAACCCCCGCTTGCAGCAGCCCTAGCTCTGTTTCTTTCCGCACGGCCACTTGATACAAGTTAGTGGAACGGCGGGCTTGATCCGCAACCATGCCAAAAAAGACGAGGCCGTTTTGGACGAAGGCGTTGAGCGCCTGATTAAAAGGCAGTGCGGCTAGTTGGTTGCGGAACTCAGTAGGGAAGATTTGTTGAAGGAAGGCGGATTGCTCTGCGGCGTTTTCCGCAGATGACTGGGTGAGCTGTGCCAGGTTCACCAATCGAAAGCTACCGTGTGGCGGGGTTGGTGTAGACTCGGAGTCCAGGTGTATCGTCTTGTCCTTTGACTCAGCGGTAGTTTCGAGGTCCGGATTGACCCGCGGTGGGGTGTGATGAGTCTCTTCAGCATGCCCTGCGTATTCATAAATGGTTAAATAAATGCAAACTTAAATGTGCGGTATGCGCGCAAGCAGAACTCTTACCAGACGATAGGGGAGGCAGATCCGCAGAACGGGGTTCGATGGGAACGAAGTTGTCATTCCGCTTGTCCTCCCTCTGTTTGGGAGTGAGTTTCTTCTTCTTCTGTTGGGATTGGGAGGCTTCGACGGCCTTGCGCTTATTGCCGGAGGTGGCAGGTGCATTCTCGCCAGTCTTCTCCTGCTCTAACGGCTGGTTCACATTCTGTTTGCGGAAGGCGATGCCCGCAATCTCCTCTGCAGTCAGTACTCTCTTCATCTTCATCTCTGCAAACATGCACGCATGTGTTAGAACACATAAATAGCAAACTGTTGTTAGTACGTGATTATACTATTCCTACCCTTTCCATCCGGTCCGACTATGGCTGGACGCACATCCTCCCATGGCCAGTGTGCGGATATCTTCCCTAGCAGCAACATCACGTTCCCGTATGACCGGTGCACCAGCTGTGCGTTAGCGCACTCCGCTAACAGCTTTGTTTCCTCGTCATCAAGGACCGGGGTTTTGTTCACATCCTTTTCCACCTTCTCGCACCATATAAGCGTTTGCGGAAAAGCGGTACCAACTACAGTTTGGTCAATGAAAAAGAAAGTTTCTTTCTAGTTACCCGCATTTGACTTTGGGGTTTTGGTGAAATTTTGAAGGGCAAAGAAGGTGAACCAGGATTTGTGGTGATTGGCTAAGCGGTATAGATGACAGAAAACTTTAACCAACGGAACCCTATCGAGTGCGGCGCACCACATTTCAAACAGAACTATTTTGCCTATGGAATAAGGGTGTAGTTGTCCTAATCCCACTCTGAAGTGATCTAATACGCCTAGGAAGAAGTTGGATGGGGGAACCCTAAAGTTACCATGCTTGAACGCATGTTCGTAGATGGCCACCTTTTTCTCCGGTGGCTCGTGAGCACGCTGATTGGGCAAGGGTGGCACCGGATTGTATTTCGCTAACGGCGGGTATTGTTTAACTAAGTGGTCAATATGTTTCTGCTCTATAATCGATCTGACACTATCTACATAGGTTTCGTTAGCCTTAGTCATTTTCTATAGAATGGTTGGAGAATCACTAACCTTTAGACGGTGGCCGGAGTATTTAGGATTTGATCGGAATTGAATGTAGCAGCGTATTGAGGAAGCTTGGAGCAGAAAAATGGAAATGTGTGTGATTTGGGGCTATTTATAGAGACGATTTGGGGCCATGGGCTGGAATGGATTTATCGTGGCTGTACACGTGTTCAGCGATCAACGGTTAGCATTTTGAGTGCGCGTGAGGATGTCAGATGGGTATGGTTACCTATGAGCGCGTGGCTGACACGCTCCTGCCAACTGTCACTTTATGTCTTGTCAGCCGAATGGTCTTCTGCGACAGTGACAGGCATTAAATGACCTCGAAACGCACGCGGAACATTGAATGCTAGCTGTTTTCTTGTTTTTTCCGCTTAATAGTTTGATGTCATGTGTCTTGCGTCATATAACATCAAACTGGGGGGACATAATGATACTGCAACCCGCATGCGCACCTCATATGCATGCAGGCGCTTAATAGTGTGCGTAGGCGTGTGCTTGTGTGCGCTATGCGGTATGCGAATTGTATCTGATTCCTTTGTTCTCGGTACAGCGGTTGCTTAGCTGTCAAGTAAATATCTTTTCCATAATTATATCCGTGATTCGGGGGAGTCAGTTATGGATGAGATTATCATGATCTGGGACGGTTCTAGAATTAGGGTTTGCCTATAAATACAAACCCTAATCATCATTCACCGGACACGGCACATTACGTAACCATCACATACGATACACATTACGTAAAACAGCATCATTCAGCATCTTTTCAAGGTTAACAGGTTAGTATTTTGTAAGCTAGTACCTACGACCTTATTTGGGGCCTCTTGATCGACGACCGTTATCGGAGGTGGACTTAATCACTTGGCCACCCCGCCGACATCATCATGTCGGCCATGGTTATTCACGGTAGCAGGACCGAAGAGCCACGTTCTAAGATCCTTAAACCCCTCTTTATGTATTGAGCAGGCATATTAAACCCCACGGTTAAAATATGCATGATCAAGTGGTGCTTTCATTGAGAGTCGAATTAATTCAAGACTGTTTAATTGCTTTTTCTTTTAAGGTTTTGAATTGTATGACTCGTTATTTACAAAATTTTTGAATTTTTTCTTTAACAGTATCATGACTTCCGAGGAATCATCGGAACATACCCAAACAGATGTTCAGAACGCACCGTCTGGTAGTCAACAGACACCGGTTATGACTACGGGGGCCGCTATTCAGGCGGGGTACATGATGTACCCTCCACCTATATCCGGCGAACCCTTTCAGAGGTACAAGCCGATATATTCAGACGGGGTTACACCGCCAAGAGCAAACTCACCAGTCACAACCACGCGACTGGACTTTTCATCAGTGGATCCAAGGGTCATCTTTGCAGGCACTAGTGGTGGAACAACGGGGCCGCATGTGGTTTGCTGCGGCCAGGTACCTATTTACAGTACCACTGTTTCAATACCTCTGCATACGCAGAGCATTCAACAGAATTCGTCATTTACACCGTTGCAACCTTGACAACCACCGCGCCCAGTTTCACAATTTTTAACTCCTGCGGATGCGCAGGCGTTACTTAATAGTTGGGGATTTGGTGTCATCCCAGATGCAAACTGATGATGTAGCGTGAGGGTACGAAATAGTATTATTTTTAATACAAAATACTACAAAATATGACACAAGTTTTATTAATTTACGGATGGGATATACCTAAACCTTGCTACAACACTATAGGCAGTGTACCTAATCGTAGAGTAGTGTAGTTTTTAGTAAGTCCGGTTCGTTCCACAGGGAGCTGGTGATACTTACTATATTTTTAACTATATTTATACAAAATATATATAATTATATAAGTAGTAATATTATTATAAAAGGGGGGTTTTACCGTTTAATGACCGGTTTGTCGATTCTATATTTTAAGCGTAAAGATAAATGACGATAATTAAAGTGCGTAAAATAATGACAATAAATAAAATGACAGTAAATAAAATTGCGAGTAATAAAATGACAGTAAATAAAGATACGATGAGAAATATAATAAAAGAATTATGCTTATTTAAACTTCCGTAATCATGATGTTTGACGTGTTGATTTTAATTTATTACCATGGGTTAATTGTCCTTTGTCCTGGTTTATTTGATACGTCTATCTGGTTTTTGTCCATAATAGTCCATCGGTCATAAATATAAAGTGCGAGTATCCTCGTCAAATTACCCTTATACCCGAAGTCAAATATTCCAACTGATTAAGGATTTAAACTGTGACGCAGTTATCACTTCTGTCAACAATTACACCAGTTATCACTGTATGTAATCCACCCCTGTTTTAATTAGTTTATGAATATGAATTCATCCACTTGATCAGAATGAATAATCAATTACCCAACCCAATTGATTAATTAAATGATTATAACAGATTCCATATGAACATCACTAAATAGGACAACCATAATCATTATTAATTATTAGGTTAATTAATTTGAAGATAGGTTCGACAGACTCCAATGAGTTGTCACTCAATTAGACAATACCCCCCATCTATTAATAGTCAATAGTTCAATTTCCACAAGTGTCGGTCTTTTGCCCAAACCTTAATTATGGTACAAAGCCCAATTACCCAATTTTAGTAATTAGCCCATCATCATGATTACTTCGTTTTAAATAAGCATAATAATAACTTAGCTACGAGACATTAATGTAAAAAGGTTGAACATAACTTACAATGATTAAAAATAGCGTAGCGTTACACGGACAGAATTTCGACTTACACACTCAAACGATCTCTATCATAAATCTTATTATTATCATAATTTAAAATTAAAATTAAGATTATTGTTATATCTTATTAAGTTAACATTATGATAGAGATATAGAATATAGATATTGATAATTGATATAGATATTTGATCGGATAAAAAAAAGATAGAAAAGTTCTTCCTCAATTTATCGTTACATAGATCGTTACATAGCCTTTTATAGGCGAAATTAGAAATTGAATTTTCATTTACGACCCCTGAACTATGCTCAATTAACAACTTTTTATTATTTAATATTATTCTTATTATGAATTATTTAAATATTATATTTTATTCTTGTGCATAGTTGACTCGTAATTTTTACACCGTTGCGTCGAGCGCTGAAAGTTGGTTCATGCCTCGGTTCCGGATTTTCGAACGTCCTTGCGTACTATTTTATATCGTGTACTTTGCGTTTTGTAACTTGTACTCTTGTCATTTTTAGACGTTCTTCATCAATAATTTGAACCTTTTTAATTGTATCTTGTACATTTGAGCTTTTTGGACGTTTTGGTCTTTCAAATCTTTGTTTTTGTCTTTAAATCTTCATTTTCGAGCGATTTGCGTCTTTCGTCTTCGCACTTATTTATTTAACTATTACAACTAAAAATAAGGAAATTACATTTAAAAACTTTACATATTGGAACGATATTGCTACTAAATATATGTTCATTTGGAGCACTATCAAATATCCCCACACTTGAGCGTTGCTTGTCCTCAAGCAATACAGAACTTGAAATAAAAACATACATGAATCACTTTTTTATTCATCACACTTTGTACATCAGTGATTTTGATATAGCGGTATAAACAATGACAGTAATGATGGTTAAAGGTGGGTGTGTCATCCACAGTTGCCTCGGGTTTAGGTCAACGACACTTGCAATCAAATAGCCGATTTACTTTCGGTTTCCAAAGCAAAGTGCACATTTGAAAGGTGGTTTACAGTCCCACATGACTATTAAAATGTAGATCCTTAAGGAAATTGGATCTTTATGAAAACATTTGATCTTTTTGAAAATTTAATCTAGCTTTTACCCTAGATAAGTTTTCCGGAATAACCCTTCACCGGTGTTTGCAAAATATTTTTGTGGGTTGTGTGGGTTTCAGATTTGAAAATTTTAGCTCAACACTTGTGGTTTTGTGTTACCCACTTGCTAACCTTGTATTAGGAAAGCAACACGTCCAGTTTACTTGTCCCGTATATTACCTTTCGGCAAACTACCGTCCGGTTGTAAAGGAAAGCGATGAACAAGAAACTGTTAAGGCAATGTCCCGTGACATGCAGATGATTATGGTCTTATTAACGTGTCGGATGCTAGAACTATCCTTGGTAGGAGCGATAGTAAAGATCATCCTATAATTTTTCGGTCTGGCACAAGGTCCTGTCTCCGACCATGCTATGCAACCACTGTTCTTATGGTTGACACCCGATTTGGTTCAGGTGACCTAATGAATTCCAGGTGAATTTCTTAGGATTTTACGTTCAATGGTAATGAACGCATTGAAAATGGGTTTTCAGAAAATAAATCGGTTTGTATTTTTGATCAAAATATTTTCACGTTCAAGCTCGAGTTTAGATATCATTGAATTCCATGAGTTTGTAATTCTCAATCTTTAAAGTCAATCTCAAGGATTGAGTAATATCAGGCTTAAAAGCTGATTTTTGATCTTTTAAGGAGATTATCCTTTCTGGGGATCTGATTCATTAGTCTTATCCAGCTAATTTGCACGGTGCCTCCCCATTGTACGAGATAAATCCTTCTCATGGTTAGGATAAATCTGACCACATGGCGACCCTGTTTGATGCTGAGGTCTGTGGATTTCCTGCTGATTTTAGTGATGACTTTTCTAGATTTTTTTGTCAACCTACAGCTGGTCTGGACGACAACTTCATGACCTAAATCAAGAAGCGCGTGTCTTTTTCGGAAGACTTTACTTCCTTTTAATGATGGAATTGATTCATCGTGTAGATCCATCTTTCTTTCAAATGTATTACAGTAAACCGGGTAAAACTGATTAGTATCGTCCAAAGCAAAAGTACCTGCAATAATCTTGTACAAAAATATGTGATATATGTTTTAAATTGAATAACTTGGTACATTCTTCCCACACTTAGTTTCTTTCTTTGCCTTTTTATTTTCTTTTATTTCATTTTAAATGAATTCAAGCGTTTTAGGGTGTTTCTCAATTTATGTCCTTTTCGAGGTAACGATAATTTCGGTATTATCACCTAGTTTTCACCGTTCATAAATATGTATAAACATGATTTTAAATTCATTTAGTTGAAAATTTTTCAAATTTTCACAAAATTTGGCAAATAAACTAAGTGCAAACCCGAGAGAATTTATAACCCTTCCCCACACTTGAGATCATGCAATGCCCTCATTTGCATGAAATCAGACTATAATTATAAATTCATGAGGGTGATTAGTGTAGAAAAGTGATTAAAAATACCCAGTTTGTAAGCATATTATTTTACATCACATTTGATATTTTGCTTCTTGTCGTCAAAATCAGTAGCTATTGCTGAACTTAATGTTAGTCTTTGAAAGTGCGTTGTTCTACCCTGTTTTGTACATAATATAAAATACAAACATATATATACATATTTTTGAAGTTGGGTATATTACCCCACGTTCAAAAATTTATAAAGTCTAATATCTTTTTGGCATACTTTAGATCAATAAAATTAAAAATAATGATAACAAAATTTGCCGTCCCACCCTCGGGTAAAGCAATTTCGGCTTAATGACCTAGTCTTCAACTCACGACGAATTTTAGAAATCATTTTTTCAACTTAATGAATTAAAGTAAATTTTGTTTTTAAATATCACACAAAACTTAAAAGCATATTAATTTCATATAAAACCTAAAAAAAACAAAAATTCAGAATGGGGGGAGAAAACTAGTTCTTTAGTGTCTGCTAGCGGAAAAGACCAATCGGATTCAATTCTCGGAACTACACGAGAACAGAACAACTAACTCTAGATAGCATTTTCTTTTTATAACATTCGAATCTCCCCACACTTAGGTAGCTGTGGTGTCGAAATTGTGATTAACTTTATCGTCAATTTCTCTTGGTCCATAATCAACTTGCATATCCGTGACTTTTTCTTTAAGCCATTGGTCGGATTCCTGTGTAATATCCATAATTTCAACTAGTTTCTCCTTTTCTTTAGGTGATAGATTGGATACTAACCGGTTACATAACTTAAAGTTCCCCTTGGTTCTAGCATCGCGAATCCGTTTAATAAGTTTCTTCATTGAACTATTAATAACGGGATCATTTAATTTCGTATCAACAACGGGGTTCTTTGTTATCATGTCATCATTAGGTGTTACTTCATTTTCCCCACACTTAGGCGTTTCATTATTGCTAAGTATTACCGTTGGAGTTGGTAAAACCACATGGTTCTTACCAATTGTTTTTACTGGTTCAACGGTTTTGGCTGGTGGAGATTTAGACTTTCGAATCATAAAGGTGATCGATTTGTCACCACTTTTAAGTGTCATTCTTCCATTTCCTACATCAAATAACGCCTTGGTGGACGCTAAGAATGGCCGACCTAAAATTAGAGGAATGTTTGGGTCCTCTTCTATGTCAATGACAATAAATTCGACTAGAAAGGTTAAATTGCCTACTTGAACGGGTAGGTTGTCAGCAATTCCAACTGGGTGCTTAATGGTTTGATCAAAGAGTCGAACACTCATATCCGTTGGACTTAACTTACCTACACCTAATCTATTATATAAGGAAAGAGGCATAACACTTACACTTGCACCTAAATCTGCTAGTGCATCATACATGACACAATCACTAAGTAGACAAGGAACAATAAATTCACCCGGATCACCTACCCTAGGTGGAGGTTTTGGTGGAACTGTCTTCACCGGGTTTATATTTACGGCTTTTGTTTCTTGCACTTTCTTATTCTTTTTCTTCTTCTTCTTTCCAGAGGTATCACAATCTTTATTACCTATCACTTGCTCATACTCAACTCCTTTTCTTGGAAATGGGATGGGTGGTTTGTATGGTGCCACCACTAGCTTTACATACTCGGGTGGTGGTGGTGTAACTTCTTCTTTGTTACTCTCATCTAAAACCTTCCCATCTTCTGGTGCTGGTTTTTCAGAATTCGTTGAAACCATATTAACATTCTCATTCCGAGGATTTACTTCAGTATTACTCGGTAGCTTTCCTTGTTCCCTCTCACTCATCATGCTAGCAAGAGTACCTACGTGTTTTTCTAGATTCAAAATGAAAGCTTGTTGAGTTCTTAATGACTGATCAAATCTCTCGTTCGTTTGGGTTTGAGTTTCAATAAATTGTGTTTGAGATTCAACTAGCTTGAATACCACGTCTTCCATATTTGACTTTTTCTCTTCGGTTTGTTGTTGTGGTTTATATAAGCCAGGTCTTTGTTGATTGAAAGTGTTGTTTTGAGTTGGTTGGTTATTCGGACCTTGTTGGTTATACCAGTTATTTTCGGGTCCTTTTGGATTGTAAAGAATGTTTTGATTTCGATTGAAGTTTAGCTTTGGCGGTTGATAATTATTTTGATAATTATTTCCAGGCCTTTGGTTCATATAGGAAACATTCTCTCGTTGTTCCAATGTTGGTTCAATGTGACAATCTTTCAATAAGTGTGGTCCACCGCATAGCTCACAACTGATTCGTATTGCGTGAATATCTTTATTCATCTTTTCCATTCGTCTTTCGAAAGCATCTATTTTTGCGGAAACGGAATCAAAGTCATGGCTAGAATCGGCTCTAGCCGCTTTAGATGATCGAAAGATATCTTTTTCTTGGTGCCACTCATGCGAGTGGGAGGCTGTGTTATCAATAATTTTGTAAGCTTCAGTTGCGGTTTTCTTCATAATGGAACCACCAGCTGTTATGTCGATGTCTTTTCGTGTAGCAACGTTGACACCTTGGTAGAATATTTGTACTATTTGGTAAGTGTCTAAACCGTGTTGAGGACATCCTCTCAACATCCTTCCGAATCTTGTCCACGCCTCATATAATGTTTCATTTGGCTTTTGCGCGAACGTAACAATTTCTCCTTGAAGTCTCACGGCTTTAGATGCCGGAAAGAATTGTTTAAGAAATTTTTCAACTAAAACATCCCATGTGTCAATCGCCCCTTCAGGTAACGATTCTAACCAATCTTTGGCTTCTCCCTTTAAAGTCCAGGGAAACAACATGAGATAGATCTGCTCATCTTCCACTTCTCGGATTTTGAATAGTGTACAAATTCTTTTAAACGTACGAAGGTGTTCGTTAGGATCTTCATTCGGTGCACCACTGAATTGGCATTGGTTAGTTACCATGTGTAGGATTTGTCCTTTAATTTCATAATCTGGAGCATTAACTTCTGGTTTAATAATGCATGACCTTGGCCCGTGCGTGTAGCTCTCATTCGGTCTTCCATACTTAGAGGTTCTAGATTTTCCATGATTGGAAGTGTTGTATCTGAATCACTAGAGGTTTCTGATTTAATGGTTTCTTCCTCAACAATCTCTGTTTGAATGATTGGTGGTTCCGGAGGAATAATTAATGGATCAGGGTCTCGGAATTGTCCCTGAGTATTCTCCGGATTCTCAATTGTGATATTGGTTTCAAAAACTGGATTATCGGAAATTTGAGTTGAAGTACTCGGTCGACTTGATGACGAGTCTAAAGAAAAATCAACGGCAGCTATATTTGTTAAACGATGTCTTGATCGAGTTACAGGTGGTGAACGTACAAAAGGTGGTGAACGTCTTGCTCGGTGCATTCACTGAATATCCTATTAGTTTTAAAAAGGAAAGAAAAATTATAATAAGTTATCCAACCAATAGACTTTTCTGATTTTGCCCACGTTTCGAATAGCCAAAAGATGCAGCAGAGGGGCAGGATTCGTTTGGTCTCAATATAATTGAGGACTGTTTGGCTCCAATAACCCGGTCCACGTACAAATCCAACTATTACTACGAACCAGAAAATTTTGATGTCTATCAATTTAACCACTTAAAATAAATTTTCGTAATTTTAAGAAATTTAGAGAAGAAGTAGAAAAAATTCTAAGTCCTAAAAACTAGAATGGCGAGAAATAAGAGAGAAATAGATTGCGCGTCGAAAAGTGTCGAAAAACGAAAAAGGCGAAGAGTGGCTTATAAGACTGTAAAAACACGCGATTAATCCAACCTTATAACTATCACTATCTTAAAATTAAAACTACAAATAGAGATTACTAATTGGAATTGTAATTGATACATAGGTAAAAGGCGTCGAAAAATAAAAATAAGAAAATAACTATGGCAAAACTAAACTTAATACTAAAAGTTGCGACTATAGTCTAAAAAAAACTAAAGGTAATAAAACTTAAAATAATTTTTTTATAGACAAAATCTTAAAAATATATAATTTTTTAAATTTTTTTTTTTTTTTTTTTATTGACAAATAACTAGGCTATATTCGTTTTAGTTCTTTTTCAGTACCTTGGTACGGCCTAGTTACTTTTTCAGTACCACAAATTAGTTCTTTTTCAATAATTGATATGTCTTTGGTTTTAACCACAAATTTGACTAATTCGTTTACCTACAATTTCATGAGCCCATAATAGAAGAATTATTGCTTCATGTAAGTGTCCATGTGCGCATTTTTTTTTTTAGCAAAATACGAAATTAAACACGAAATTGTAAATTGCTAGTCAAACATGCAAACCATGTACATGTAAATCGCTAGTTATGTTATCGTTCAATACTTCATATTAAAAATTTTATTTAAAGGCTACACAAGTGTCAAATGTCATGTAAACCATAAAGTCAAAAAGGATTTACACCATCCAATGAAAATTATTGCTTCAAGATCGGATAGATAGATTTAGGTAGCAAGGTTACTAGACTCTCCTATGAAAATTATTGCTTCATGTAAGTGTGGGGATATTTTTATTATTATATCTACACCTTTGCAATACTATTTGATACTATTTGATAGTATCATTTTTTTTTTTTTTTTTTTTTTACGTTTTTTTTTTTTTTTTACAGAAATTTTTTTTTTTTTTTTTTTTTTTCAAATATAAATTAAAAATATAGTGTTTCGCCGAGTCCCCGGCAGCGGCGCCAAAAACTTGATGATGTAGCGTGAGGGTACGAAATAGTATTATTTTTAATACAAAATACTACAAAATATGACACAAGTTTTATTAATTTACGGATGGGATATACCTAAACCTTGCTACAACACTATAGGCAGTGTACCTAATCGTAGAGTAGTGTAGTTTTTAGTAAGTCCGGTTCGTTCCACAGGGAGCTGGTGATACTTACTATATTTTTAACTATATTTATACAAAATATATATAATTATATAAGTAGTAATATTATTATAAAAGGGGGGTTTTACCGTTTAATGACCGGTTTGTCGATTCTATATTTTAAGCGTAAAGATAAATGACGATAATTAAAGTGCGTAAAATAATGACAATAAATAAAATGACAGTAAATAAAATTGCGAGTAATAAAATGACAGTAAATAAAGATACGATGAGAAATATAATAAAAGAATTATGCTTATTTAAACTTCCGTAATCATGATGTTTGACGTGTTGATTTTAATTTATTACCATGGGTTAATTGTCCTTTGTCCTGGTTTATTTGATACGTCTATCTGGTTTTTGTCCATAATAGTCCATCGGTCATAAATATAAAGTGCGAGTATCCTCGTCAAATTACCCTTATACCCGAAGTCAAATATTCCAACTGATTAAGGATTTAAACTGTGACGCAGTTATCACTTCTGTCAACAATTACACCAGTTATCACTGTATGTAATCCACCCCTGTTTTAATTAGTTTATGAATATGAATTCATCCACTTGATCAGAATGAATAATCAATTACCCAACCCAATTGATTAATTAAATGATTATAACAGATTCCATATGAACATCACTAAATAGGACAACCATAATCATTATTAATTATTAGGTTAATTAATTTGAAGATAGGTTCGACAGACTCCAATGAGTTGTCACTCAATTAGACAATACCCCCCATCTATTAATAGTCAATAGTTCAATTTCCACAAGTGTCGGTCTTTTGCCCAAACCTTAATTATGGTACAAAGCCCAATTACCCAATTTTAGTAATTAGCCCATCATCATGATTACTTCGTTTTAAATAAGCATAATAATAACTTAGCTACGAGACATTAATGTAAAAAGGTTGAACATAACTTACAATGATTAAAAATAGCGTAGCGTTACACGGACAGAATTTCGACTTACACACTCAAACGATCTCTATCATAAATCTTATTATTATCATAATTTAAAATTAAAATTAAGATTATTGTTATATCTTATTAAGTTAACATTATGATAGGGATATAGAATATAGATATTGATAATTGATATAGATATTTGATCGGATAAAAAAAAAGATAGAAAAGTTCTTCCTCAATTTATCGTTACATAGATCGTTACATAGCCTTTATAGGCGAAATTAGAAATTGAATTTTCATTTACGACCCCTGAACTATGCTCAATTAACAACTTTTTATTATTTAATATTATTCTTATTATGAATTATTTAAATATTATATTTTATTCTTGTGCATAGTTGACTCGTAATTTTTACACCGTTGCGTCGAGCGCTGAAAGTTGGTTCATGCCTCGGTTCCGGATTTTCGAACGTCCTTGCGTACTATTTTATATCGTGTACTTTGCGTTTTGTAACTTGTACTCTTGTCATTTTTAGACGTTCTTCATCAATAATTTGAACCTTTTTAATTGTATCTTGTACATTTGAGCTTTTTGGACGTTTTGGTCTTTCAAATCTTTGTTTTTGTCTTTAAATCTTCATTTTCGAGCGATTTGCGTCTTTCGTCTTCGCACTTATTTATTTAACTATTACAACTAAAAATAAGGAAATTACATTTAAAAACTTTACATATTGGAACGATATTGCTACTAAATATATGTTCATTTGGAGCACTATCACAAACTCTCATTGGGCGCCGATAACAGCGCAGCAGCAAAGCACAGCGCATACAGTTGGGCTTTTAAGTGTGTATCCTCAAGTTTCGCAGATATCTGCGCCACAGGTTTCGCTTCCTTTACAGCCACCTGTGTACTCTGCGTCTTCAAGTTATCCCTCTTTTCCAACGCAGCAGCCTTGGTTATATCCGCAGACGCAGGGTTAACCTTGACAAAATGTTCAAGGGCAGGCAAATCTTGCAAGTCAATTCATGCAGGCCGCACCTCCTGATATGGTTCACTTATTTTCACAACCTGACTTTGTTCAGGACATGATGAAGCGTTTCTTTGCAAACTTGAAAGGGGATCCTGTTAAACCACCCTTCGAGCTACCGACTACCTTTGACAAGTTTCCTCCGCATATATCCGCATACCCGTTTCCATCAGCACCAAAGATACCTAGCACGTTGGGTACTTACAATGGTCTGACCAATCCAGATGATTTTTTACAGCGTTTCGAAGGCGCAATGCGCACTCAAGGCTGGGTGGATCTGGTTGCGTGTGCTTGTGTGCGCTATGCGGTATGCGGATTGTATCTGATTCCTTTGTTCTCGGTACAGCGGTTGCTTAGCTGTCAAGTAAATTTCTTTTCCATAATTATATCCGTGATTCGGGGGAGTCAGTTATGGATGAGATTATCATGATCTGGGACGGTTCTAGAATTAGGGTTTGCCTATAAATACAAACCCTAATCATCATTCACCGGACACGGCACATTACGTAACCATCACATACGATACACATTACGTAAAACAGCATCATTCAGCATCTTTTCAAGGTTAACAGGTTAGTCTTTTGTAAGCTAGTACCTACGACCTTATTTGGGGCCTCTTGATCGACGTCCGTTATCGGAGGTGGACTTAATCACTTGGCCACCCCGCCGACATCATCATGTCGGCCAGGGTTATTCACGGTAGCCGGACCGGAGAGCCACGTTCTAAGATCCTTAAACCCCTCTTTATGTATTGAGCAGGCATATTAAACCCCACGGTTAAAATATGCATGATCAATTTATATATATATATATATATATATATATATATATATATATATATATATATATATATATATATATATATATATATATATATATATATATATATATATATATATGTATATATATATATATATATATATTTATATATATATATATATATATATATATTATTTTTATCATTTTAATTAATGTGCACTTTAGTCCCCGCACATTTTATTCGCGTTAGTCCTTCGTTAAATTTTTATTGATGATGACGAGCCATGATCGTTTGTTTAGGTAACCTCGTTACCCATTTCATTATTTTAATTAGTTTCAGTTTTCTAACCGAACATGTTTGAGTTGGACTGCCTAAGTTTCAAGTTCGTTCTTATAAAAATAATCAAAAAAGTTGGGGTGTTATATGGGGGGAAGCAAAAAAAAAAATTGGTTTTTTTTTAATTTTTTTTCAGGCATCAAGATCACACGAAAATATGAACATTTAGAAAAGACACTTCGTGATGAATGTTATTATTTAGGCGAAAAACACAATCGACAAAAATAACATTCAAGATAATATTGTTCGTGAAGAATGTTAACGTTTTTTTTTCCATGTTTTGTGAAGTAAAATTTAGCCCGATTTATAGTTTAGGGCTTAGGGTTTGGTGTTTTGGGTTTATTCCATAAACCCAAAACACCAAACCCATAAACCCAAAACACCAAACCCTAAACCCAAAACACCAAACCCTAAACCCTAAACTCTAAATCGTTCGTGTTAAAAACTCAATCTAAATCCTAAATCTAAACCCTAAATCTAAACCCTAAATTTCTAAATCCTAATATTTAAACCCTATAAACCCTAATATCTAAACCTTAATATCTAAAACCTCAACATACGCTCGAAAAACACGATAATTGTTATATATTAGTTCTCCGAGCGTTTTTCCGCCAAAATAAAAACATTTATCACAAAGTGTCTTTATTAAATGTTCATATTTTCATCCAATCTATAATGTTCGTGAACAAAGTTTTTTCAAAAAACGAAACAAAAAAAAAGATTTTGCTTCCCCCGCTTTGCCCCGATTGGTTACTTCCCTCTTGATCCTACCAAATAAAAAAAGAATAATTTAATATATATATATATATATATATATATATATATATATATATATATATATATATATATATATATATTAAATTATTCTTTTTTTATTTGGTCCACGTTATATTCGACCTTGAAATGGACAACGAAATGAGTACCGAACGACACCCGACTTTAATTAATTTCAAGGTTCATTTTTGACATTAAAATGAACACCGAAAAATAGACACGAACACCTCTTGCTCTAAGGAATTCAAATTTTCTAAACAGAATCCAATACAATTGATTTTTTCTTGGGTCTCGAGTCAGATAAACGGTTTTGATTCAATTATTGAATATTGATATTGATATTGATATTGATATTGATATTGATATTGATATTGAATTATCTAAAAAATGTATCTATTACTATCTACTAATCTACTATCTACTAAATAAATACAATAAATAAAAAACAAAAATAAACTAGTACTCCGTAATAATCAAGGGTGTCGGTGTCAAATCCGAAAATTTAGAGGTTAGAATTGAAATTTGGAGATCTAGAATAAGCAACTAATTAACGAAGCCTGTTTTGTCAAACTAGCCGTTACAACCTCATACGCTCTTCACTTTTTGTCTTCCTCTCCCATCTCTCTTACATCAACAATCATACATACTCACCTGCTTAAACATAACACACATCACAAATTTTCTATTAATTCTTCTTCAGAAATTTCATCATCCTATTATTATCATTTTTTTTGTTGTAAAAATGTTTACAGAAGGGTTAGATGAGCGTGCGCTGAATTGGGTAAAGCAGGTATTGTGATTCTTGATAATTTAATTTCATTTCTTGAATTTATCGTTTAGGTAAGATGATTTTTTTAGGGCAAATATAGTTTAGTACAAAAAAAGTTTGAATCTTGAATGTTAGTATTGTGTAACAGGGATCAGAATCAGAGAAACAAATTCTTGATTCTTGATTATATACCCATATGAATTTCTATAATTTCGTAGTGGTTATTGATAATTTGCATATCCCCTATATGTGTGTGTAGATGTGTGGTTTATTTTGTATATTAGGGTTTAAAAACTGATTGAAAAATGTTCTGCACGTTGAATTTATATGTATATTGCTTGTATAATGACTTCTTTCTTTTTTTTATTCTGGATCAAATGCCTAAAAAATTAGGGCTTTTTTTGGTACTTTTCCATTACAAAAATGGTTCTTGAATACCATGTTCATAATTAATGTAATTGTTGAATGTTTTGTTTATAACAATGATTGTGGTAACTAGCAGGGATCAGAAAAGGAACAAGTTCAAGTTCGGTCGCCTTTACGAGAGACTGCAATTGATCATGAATACTTGTTTCCTAAATCACCCCTTTCATTAAATACGACAACTTATAAATCCTCTAATGTATTGCCACCACTTAAATTCCATTCGAGCCTGCTTGGATCTCATAGTCTTGAGCCAAAGAGTTACAATGAGTTTGATTATGAAGATGACGATGATCTAAATGATCATGATGGTGATGATTATGATGATCATGATGAGAGTGTGGGGTCAGCTTCGGACGATATGGACTGCACGTATTCTGAAGAAGAAGAGTTTAATGAAGAAATTTGTGATGTTAATCCAGTTGAAATGCCTTCTGTACTAAATGGACCTATTAGGTCAACTTTGAATAAAGGGACAATAAAACAGGATCTTTGTGTTAAAGTTCCTCGAAAGACTAGAAAATTTACGGAAACGGGATGGCATGGTGGTGCAAGCACGCAACCGAGTTCGATTTCAGCTGCTAGTCGTTTGCGTGAGATGTTACAACCTCATAGTGCCTATGTAGGTTTTTGTTTTTAAAGATAAGCTTCCAAAGTTACTGTTTTTTGGTTTTTAAATGCCACATAAGAAAAAGTTAACACCTTTAGCAAATATTTAAGAGTTGGTTACTTAATGGGCGAAAAGTGGTTACATTTTTATGCAATTTTACATTTACTGAATTCAAATTTCTTGGCTTTATGATGAATGTAGGGTACCCCGACAGCAGAATTAGGAACGCCAAGTGCACCTCCGATTTTCGAAGAAGTAGGACACATTCTCGAAGATCAAGAAGAAATAAGTAAAGATTCTTCACGGTTTTCAGGAATTGAGCAATCACATTATGAAGTAAATATGCCCGAAAAAATCGTTGGTGATGATGAACTTGCTCATGATGACAGGTTAAATTCGTAGCATGTGCTTTTCCTTATTAATGTTTATTTTGTAACAATAACTTTTTTTATAAACGTAATCATTTAATGCACAGGGAAAATGAAGCTGTTCTTGAAAAGACAGAAAAGGCAATGCCTAGTTTGGAAACAAATTTACTAGATCATACAACTTATTACAACAGGTACTAAATCCATTTGGCCAATTATTTTAATCACTTATGATGCATAATTTGATTTCATTTAACAAATTTTGGCAGTGCTAAAAATCCATGGCAAACTTTGATCACTTATGATGCATGCTTCCGTTTATGCCTAAACGCGTGGGCCCGAGGATGTACAGAAGCACCCGTCTTTTTAAGTGATGAATGCCGGCTTTTACGCAGTGCCTTTGGGTATGTTACCTTATTGTTTTCCTTTTTTATATTGTAAAGATCTTAAAAGAGTCTGTTTTTTTTTACAGACTACACAAGTTATTGTTGCAACCTCGTGGCTTCAAACCAGTAGAAAGTAGTGGTAATGAGAATTCGGATAAAGAATGCTCCTTGAAAGTAAAGAAAGTGATTGGAAAAATCCGGGTCGAAGGTACGGTCAACTTTAAACTTTATATCAAGAAAAGAAATTTATATAAAATTTTGTTAAAATTTGTGTATGATTTGGCAGTGAGAAAAGTAAGAATCATTCCACAACGAAAACTTAAGGACACGTACTCGCAACAAAGTGCAATATATGTACAAGCAGGAGTTGAGTACATTCGACATGTTTCTTCCGTTGTAATAAACAAAATTAACAAACTAGGTCTCTCTTCATTTTCACTACCGTGCGAAGGTTCGTTTTAAATTTTTAATATTTAAATTACAAAATAAATTAATATAGAAATAGGAATTAACAAAATGATGTCATGTTGCAGAACCTGTAACGTGCTTATTGCGCCTTAAAAGTTCTCAAGAACTTACAGAAACTGATACATCTATTGGCATTTGCTTGAGGCCAGGAACTGGTGATTCACATGATTTGTAAGTCAACGTTGAAGTAAAAAAAAAAAAAAAATTAAACTTTTTGGTCCTACAAATAAATTAAAAAAGTTTTTTTTAATTAATTTTTGTATGTCACATTAGTTTCCCGGAAAATCAAGGTGATGCGCTCCTGCTAGAAGTGCAGGGCGAAAAGAGAATTATTCAGGGTCGAGCAGTTATTCCCGTTTCATTCCTACACGATAATCCTGTAAGTTTTTTCGGTTATATACTATTCATATGATGATGATATAATGATATAAATAAGTGTGATATACGGAGTATAATATAATTAATAATAATTTAATGGTATGCAGAATGATAGAGTAAAATGGTGGCCGATTTATCATGAAGACAACGAATGCATTGGAAAGGCGCAGCTTTCGATCACTAGTACAATTACGTCTGATGAAACTGCATCCCTTAAGGTTGTTACAAATGTTAACTATCACTTAATGTTCCATTTTTGTTTATTAAATAATTATAAAATATGTTAACAGTGTGGACCTGTTGTGGAAACACTCGCATATGATCTACTGTTGGAGGCTGCCATGCGTGCACAATGTTTCCACGCACGTAACTTGTGGGTAGTTGACCCGTGGAAATGGTTGTTGACTGAGTTTTCTGATTATTATGGAGTTTCAGAGTCGTACACTAAACTCAGGTACTCAAATTTATTATAAACGATGAAACTTTAATGTGACTTTAGTGGCAGAACATTTAAATCATGTCATTCGAAATGTATTTTAGGTATCTTTCTCATGTGATGAACGTTGCGACACCAATAAAAGATTGCTTAGAGCTAATTTACGAACTACTTGTACCTGTAATGAAAGCTAGAACCGAAAGAAGATTAACAAGACAAGAGGTGAAAATCTAATAATACTTAGTATTCGATTTAATCCATGAACCTTTTCAATTTGTATAATTTGTTATATTTTATTTTCAATACTTGCAGAAAAGCTTGTTATTGGACTGTGAAACACAAGTGGAGAGTCTACTTGCAATCTCTTTTCAAAATTACAAGTCGTTAGACGAAAATTCAGCTACGGGTTTATCAGACGTTTTAAGTCCAATTCCAGAAACCGCTGCACCAGCATTAGCTCCAGCTGTTCAATTATATACGCTTATTCACGATATTCTTTCGCCAGATGGACAGGCTTTGTTGACCAGCTACTTACAGGTATGTATATGTATATTTTGGGTTAATATTGATAGGGTATTGTTGGGTAACTTTTTAAATTTAGAAAGTTGTGTGTTTTTCAGGCGGCAGCACGAAAGCGATGCAGGAAGCACATGGTGGACACAGACGAGTTTGTGGCGAGCAACAGTGACGGATTCCTTATGGATTCTATTGCAATTACTACGGCTTATTTGAAAATGAAAAACTTGTGCATTACTTTGAGTGATGAAATAAAGACAGATATCAAGATACATAACCAGCACATACTACCAAGGTAAACGAAAAAATGTTTAAGTTCAGTACAATGTAGGCTTCTTTGGCCTCGTTATTTTATCTTGTATGGTTAAGGTTATGTATAAGGAAACGGGTCAAATGGGTAAAAATTGCTCAAAGTCTATATTAAATGCATACAACTCTCCAAACCGTTTAATTCACGAATTTAAATTGTTAGATCAAACTTTTGATATCTTTAGAAAAATGGATACAAGTATGAGCTTGTCAACCCAATCTGGGACGTTTTGACCCATATTAAAATAATTGTTTCATACTAAACCTATCTGAACATTACCTACGAATTAGAATTTTTGCTGATTTACTTGTTAAGGATGAGGTATAAATGTTACCTACGGATTTGAATGACTTATTATCTTCAAAAATTCAAGAATCAGCCAGTTGACTTTCATTGACTTTTGGGTTTTGACCAAATTTCTGTGAAACTGAAAAGTTGATGAAATATTTGTGATCTTGGGATGATTTGAGACAAATCGAAATTGTTGGATTTCTAAAAACACGTACAATTGATATAGCTCCTTTGAAAAAGTGGACTTTTTGCAAGTTTTGACTTTTGTTGACTTTGTGTTCTTGACATGACTTGTTGAAAAACTGGACTTCCCGATCCCGACCCATTTTTACATCTCTCATTTGTAGTGTTAAAGATGAAAAAATTGGTTAAGTCAATGAAATCTGCATATGTTGTTAGAAATTCTAAATATCTCACCATATTGATTTGGACATTTTTCCTTTACGTTTTACAGCTCGATTGATCTTTCAAGCATCACGGCAGAAGTTTACAGCAGTGAATTATGCAAACGGTTAAAAGGATTTCTATCTGTGTGGCCGCCTTCGAGCCCACAGCATCACGTAAACGAACTTCTTATCGCAACTGCTGACTTCGAAAGGAATCTCGAGTCATGGAACATCAGGTTTGTTATATAATACTTCATTTCGTTATCTTAACGAAAATTATACGTCTGTGAATTAAATAAAAGTTGTTGGTCTACGTTTCAGTGTATCTCAAGGTGCTGTAGACTCGAGAAACTTATACCATAATTATATTATGGTTTGGGTCGAAGATATGCAATTATGCTTACTTGATTTATGCAAGGCCGAAAAGGTACCATGGGCAGGAGTAATCACAAACTATTCTACTTCACCGTTTGCTGAAGAGTTGTACGATAAAATTAAAGAAATGTTGGGTGAGTATGAAGTTGTGATTAATCGATGGCCGCAGTATACTTCGATCTTGGAAAATGTAAGTTATAATGGTATCTATACATCGATTCCAAAACTTTTTTTTAATGCTAAATGTTTTTTTGTTCATAACTGAAGGCTGTTGCAAACGTGGAAAGAGCAATCGTGAAGGCACTCGAAAGACAGTATACCGATATTTTGACACCGTTGAAAGATAGCATTCCGAAAAGGCTTGGGATTCAAGTTCAGAAATTAACAAGACGACAATCAAACGCTCCATATTCCGTTCCTAATCAGGTGAGAGATTTCTACTTTAAACAGTTTCAATAAATAAATAAATAAACAAATTTGACTTAATTAAATAGTTAATAACTTTTTTTTTCTATATGGCAGCTGGGAACGTTTCTTAACACAATCAAGAGAATCGTCGATGTTTTACATTGTAGAATCGAAGAAAAATTGAAGTCATGGATATCGTATCTTCCTGTAAGCGGCGATAAAAAGTCAACTTACGGAGAGCAAATGAATGCGGTTACCGTTTTGTTAAGAACAAAGTACAAAATCTACTTGCAGGCTGTGGTTGTCAAGCTCACTAGTAATGTAAGTAATCATTGGAGTGCATATTAAGGATTTATTAAATTTTTTTATTATTTTTGCTTAAGGCTAATGAGTAATGAATAATTTACAGATTCAATCAAATCGTAGCACGCGACTTCAAAGAATTTTGGAGGAAACAAAGGAATCAGACGGAGAGAATGAAATTCGCGAGCGGATGCAGTTTTTATGTTCACAGATAGTGGTCTCTGTTTCGAATTTGCATGAGGTTTTTACGAATCAAATATTCATTGCGAGTTCTCGTGGTTTATGGGACAAAATGGGACAGGTGATTGAGTTAATATTTTATAATAATCTTTTTATATGCAATTAAAAAGAGCGTGTTCTGATGCGTTTATATGTATGACATGTAGATTGTGCTGAAGTTTTTGGAGGGTAGAAAGGAAAATCGCGTATGGTACAACGGATCTTATTATGCTCTTGGTGTAAGTTTTTTGTACTTAGTTTTTTTTTTTTTTGGTATATGAATATTGATTTTAAAGCGACGTGATATGGTTTGTTTTGTAGATTTTGGATGATACGTTTGCTTCCCAGATGCAACGATTGCAAGGGAACGCGTTACTTGAGAAAGATGTTGAACCACCTCGATCGATCGTTGAAGCTCGATCCATTCTTTGCAGGGATACTAACAATGCAGCAGACACCTCTACTTATTTCTATTAAATAACTACATGTATACTTTGTGTAAAATTGCATTTATTCATTTTATATATAGCCAATTCTTTTGTAAAGAAATCATCTTCATATGAAGAATAATAAATTGATCGTTAACTGGTTGACTTGATTTACAATTACAGATCTGACAGGTAAACTTCGAATATTGGATTATAAATGAAATAGGTAAGAAACGGGTCAAAACTAACCCAAACAGTTTTTAAACGCGGAACGTAATCATAATCATATTTATTAATACATCATCTTTGAAGTACTGAAATTCAAGTAAACAGAGTTAAAAAGTATTCAGGGTAGGGAGTAATTAAGAGTAGGATTCTGGTTATTCAGCAATATTTTTAGTTTTCAAACTCCATTTTATCCAGTAAATTATTACATAAACTTGTTGTCTATTCTATATCAAATTTACATTACATCATAGTGTGAAGTGTAAACTGAAGTAAAATGTGTCTACAGAAAATGAATCAACTATGAACTTCGTATGTTTCAACTGAAGCAAAAAACTGTGATCTACAGTTTGTACTGGTTATCGATAATTTACATCTTCTCTTCGTTTTTTATAATAATTTGAAATCTTGAATGTTTTGTTCATGACCATGAATGTGGTAAGTAGCAGCGATCAGAGAAAGAACAAGTTCAGGTTCGGTCACCTTTACGAGAGACTGCAATCGATCATGAATGCTTGATTCCCAAATTGTAACATCCCGCCTTTTTCCGTCAACTTTTCCGTTTAACTATTTAAGTTCCGTTAGATGTTTATAACACATCTCGTTAATATGCGTTTGAATTATCTTGTTAGGTAATTCCCGCACCCGATTTAAGTTGAGGGACCAATCTTGCCAAATGTTGAAACTTGTGACTAGGTCAAAGAGTCAAACTCTCATTCTATCCATTCATTCATCTCTTCCAATTTCTTAATACTTCAACTTTTCCTCTCAACTTCAAGAACAAAGATTCATCATCCAAAACCGAGCTAGTGATCTTCTTGCCAAACAAAATACATATTTGAACTCCTCGTGATCTCCTCTTCGATTTCATACCGGTTTCATCAATTTTGGGTAACTTTCTAAAATCACTAATCTTTGTGTTCTTGAGATTTTTAAGTTATAAGTTTGTTAATTAGTATCTATGGCTCAAGTCTAGTTTGTTTATGTGTTTTGTATGCTCGTTTTTGATATTTTGGAGTAACTAGTTCATATGGAAAGTTAACATGCTTAATCTTGAGTTTTAAGTGTTCATGTGTTGTTAGATGCTAAGACTTCATGTTTTAATCTTGTTCCTAGTGTTACTAGCTTCATTATGATGTAAAGATTGATCAAAGAAACCTCTTAAACTTGATTATGAAATTTGGTAACTTTTGGTTAGGGTTTCATGAACTAGGAATGGATTTTGATGCATTAAATGACATGAAGTGTTAATTATAAGTGTTAAGTTGTGTTGTATGCTTAATTACCTTCGAAACGGCATATTGTTCATGTCTTTTGGTTACCGAATCATTTAATAGCATTTATGACTTATATGCATTGAATGAGGGTCACTAAATGCGGTTTTTGGTTGTTGTATGCGAAAGTTTGATTGATGATAAGTGCATAGTTGTGTTCCTCGTCAAAATACCTTTCCGGTGATATAAAATACATGTCTTGAATGTTTGCGGGTTGTAATTTGTGTTGGTTTATGTTTGGACTCGTGCACT
The DNA here is from genome assembly GCF_046630445.1 of Rutidosis leptorrhynchoides. Classification (NCBI taxonomy): domain Eukaryota; kingdom Viridiplantae; phylum Streptophyta; class Magnoliopsida; order Asterales; family Asteraceae; genus Rutidosis; species Rutidosis leptorrhynchoides. Next base: position 303,544,089 of record NC_092342.1, read on the forward strand.
TAGGAGTTTCAGCAACCAGGGTCTGGAAACAAGCCAAGACGCCGTCCCAATACCCAGGACGACGTCCTGACTTTCAAACCTAGACGCCGTCTAGGGGTCCAAGACGCCGTCTTGCCCTTCAAAGTGGGACGCCGTCTAGGCCTTTTGGGACGCCGTCCCATAAGCCTAAAGTGGGCTGTTTTGGTTGTCATTTAACGAAAAATGTTTGGGACGTTCTAGACCTCCGTTTCACATGAGACTTGTTCCAACATGCTTATATATGATTAAAAACTTCAGAAAATTCGTTCGAGGCCCGACCCGAACGTGTTGACTTTTTCGTTGACTTTGACCCGACCAAGTTTGACTTTTAATCAAACTTGACCAATTACTTATGTAATCTTTCTAACTTGTTTCTATACGTGTACCTTGCATGAAACTTGACTATTTGCTTCACATGCTTCGTAATCGAGTCGTATTGAGCCATAGGACTAATTGAACAACTTTGACCCCTCGTGACTTTCGTTATTGATACAACCTATTTGTTTAGGTCAAGACTAGCATTGTTACTGCACGTTTACTTGTCGAAGTACTTTTTGGTTCGTGCATACAAGGTGAGATCATAGTCCCACTTTTACTCTTTTTGAACTTACAATTGGGATGAGAAAACATAAACATTTCTTTACTAAGTGAACACAAGTACAGGAAAACAAACATTCTACATACGAGTTTAGAACAAAATCCTCAATTCGATTATCATTAGTTACACTTGCCGGGTGTAAGCGAGAACTTATGTTGTATGGATCCATATGGGTTTGACAAACCCTCATTCAAACGGTTCGCTACCGTTTACGAATGAAATATAATTTCGAGAAACAGTGTATGTTCTAGCACTAAGTGATGGGGTTCAATGGAAGGAAATGTTAAGCATTGATAATTGGGTGCTCGTGAAACAAACTTTTGGAATGTATTTACTATTATTTCATTGATGCAAATCTTGTGGTTCACTTGTACTTACTTACTTAAACCTATGATTTCACCAACGTTTTCGTTGACAGATTTCTATGTTTTTCTCAGGTCCTTGAACGATACATGATACATGCTTCCGCTCATTATTTGATACTTGCATTGGATGTCGAGTATATGTGCATTTCATGGAGCGTCTTTTGACTTTACTTTAAACCGTGTCGCCTAGATTTCATTCGTATTATAACGTTGTAACTTAACTATTGGTTGAACAATTCTTATAAACTTTGGGAACAATCTTTATTATGAAATGAAGGCGACATATTTTGGTCAAACTTTGTCTTAAAGACTTATGACCACGTAACGGGACCTAAGTAGACGGCGCCGTCAAACATAATTTGGTCGGGTCGCTACAGATGGTATCAGAGCGTTGGTTGTAGGGATTTAGAGTTCATTGGTGTCAACCTCGAGTCATAGGGTACATTGGTGAGTCTAGACTACAACCGGCATATAGACTTGAAGTAGGAATTATTTGACTACTTGTGCATTTATACTCGAACGCTTCTACTCATATCTACTCTTAGTTCATCTTAATCTCACGTTGTTTAATTTGATTGACACGCCACCTTGACTATATGAAATGATGTCGAATGCACATATGAATCAGGGTAATATAATTTCCGGGATTATATTACGGTGACTCATATGAACGTTCCGACATTATGACATAAAGAATTTAAGGCGAGTCGAGGAAAAACTTCTCTTTATCTTTATTCTATATCACGGTTAGTATTATTGAGAATACTAATCAATGATATTCTTGTGTCTTGAAGGAACAATGGCTCCTCGTCGTGTACGCCGCAATGAAACTCCCGAACAAGCTCTCGAACGGATGATAGCAACCGCCGTAGATGCGGCCATGGCCGGTCACTCATCCAACAACAATAATAATAACAACCACAACAACAACAACAACAACAATGGAGCCGGAAACTCAAACGAGGGATGCTCCTATAAAGCTTTCATGGGGTGCAAACCTCACACTTTTGATGGAACCGGGGGACCGGTCGTGCTCACCCGATGGTTTGAGCAAACGGAAGCCGTCTTTAGCATAAGCGGTTGTCGGGACCAAGACAAGGTCAAATACTCCACTCACACTTTCTCCGGAATCGCTCTTACATGGTGGAATACTTATGTACAATCGGTGGGTACCGATGAAGCTCATGCACTCTCTTGGGCCGACCTAAAGGAAAAGATGATTGTTGAATATTTTCCGCGCGAAGAAACCCGAAAGCTTGAAGAAGAACTAAGAGCTTTGAAAGCGGTCGGAAACGATCTTAAAGCTTATAATCAACGCTTCGCCGAACTATCCTTGATGTGTCCTAATCTTGTTAACCCCGAATCTCAAAGGATTGAGCTCTACATGCTCGGTCTTCCAAAAAGCATCAAACAAGGGGTGATGTCATCCAAACCCACTACTCATCAAGCCGCTATGAACATGGCTCGCCAACTAATTGAAACGGTTGACGAAATCGTAGTTCCGGCACCTAAGGCCGAGGATAAATCGGGCGGCAACAAAAGAAAGTGGGAACCCTCCCAATCAAGCAACAACAACTTTGCCAAGAAATCTTTCACTTCCGACGGCAAGAAGGGTTATGCCGGGAACCTACCTCTTTGCAACAAATGCAACAAACATCACTTTGGCGAATGTAGTAAGTTAATTTGCCACCGGTGCCAAGGAGTTGGTCATAAGGCCAACGATTGTAAAAGTGCCACTCCCGTCGCTCGAAAGTGGCCCAATGCACCAAAGACGGGCACTTGTTACGAATGTGGCCAAACGGGTCATTATAGAAATGCATGCCCAAAGAAGAAAGATAACCCCAATACGCGCGGCCGAGCTTTCAACATCAACACCGAGGAAGCCCGGGATGACACTGAACTAGTCACGGGTACGTTTCTTCTCAACAATTCTTATGTCTCTTGCTTATTCGATTCGGGTGCCGATAAATGCTTTGTATCCAAGACTTTGACTCATTCTTTTAGCACTCCACCTCTTTCATTAGATACCACTTATACCATTGAAGTGGCTAACGGGAAACTATTAAGTGCCGACACATATTACCGGGGGTGTACGTTAAACATTTTGGGTAAGGAATTTGAGATTGATTTGATACCCATGGAACTAGGAAGCTTTGATGTAATAATCGGTATGAATTGGTTAGTCAAAACGAAATCTCACATCCTTTGTGATCTTAACGCAATCCAAATTCCTATCGGGAATGGTGAACCTTTGATTGTTTATGGCGATAAGAGTTGCACCAGACTCAACCTCGTTTCGTGCCTTAAAGTTAGAAAACTGCTCCGTAAGGGTTGTTTTGCGATCCTTGCCCACGTTAAGAAAGTCGAGTCCGATGAGAAGCATATCGATGATGTGCCAATTGTTAGTGAATTTTCCGATGTATTTCCCGACGAATTGCCGGGTCTTCCACCTCATCGACCGGTTGAATTCCAAATCGATCTTATTCCGGGAGCCGCACCCGTAGCACGTGCACCATATAGACTCGCTCCATCCGAAATGCAAGAATTGCAAAGTCAAATCCAAGAACTACTTGATCGTGGTTTTATCCAACCTAGCCATTCACCTTGGGGCGCTCCGATTTTGTTTGTTAAAAAGAAAGATGGATCCCTACGAATGTGCATTGATTATCGTGAACTAAATAAATTGACGGTTAAGAACCGATATCCTCTTCCTCGCATCGATGACCTCTTTGATCAACTACAAGGGTCTTGTGTATATTCGAAAATCGATCTCCGCTCGGGTTATCATCAATTGAGGGTTAAGGGGGAAGATGTCTCCAAAACCGCTTTCCGAACTCGTTATGGTAGTTATGAATTCCTTGTCATGCCATTTGGTCTCACTAACGCACCGGCGGTGTTCATGGATCTTATGAACCGCGTGTGCAAACCGTATCTCGATAAATTCGTTATTGTGTTCATCGATGACATATTGATCTATTCTAAAAATGAAGAAGAGCACGAACAACATCTCCGACTTGTGCTTGAACTTTTAAGACAAGAACAACTCTATGCCAAATTCTCCAAGTGTGAATTTTGGTTAAAGGAAGTTCAATTTCTTGGTCATGTTGTAAGTGACCAAGGTATTAAAGTCGATCCAACGAAAATCGAAGCCATTAGCAAATGGGAGACTCCTACTACTCCTACTCACATTCGTCAATTTTTGGGTCTCGCCGGGTACTATCGTAGATTCATCGAAAATTTCTCTTTGGTTGCACGTCCTCTAACCGCATTGACTCACAAGGGAAATAAATTCATTTGGGCGACCGAACATGAATCCGCATTCCAAATCTTAAAAACGAAGCTAACCACCGCTCCTATCTTGTCACTTCCCGAAGGCAATGATGACTTTGTTGTATATTGTGATGCCTCAAAACATGGTTTTGGGTGTGTATTGATGCAACGAACGAAAGTCATTGCTTATGCTTCTCGACAACTCAAAATTCATGAACGAAACTATACGACACATGATCTCGAACTCGGAGCCGTTGTCTTTGCACTTAAAATGTGGAGACACTATCTTTACGGGACCAAGAGTACTATCTTTACCGACCACAAAAGCCTCCAACACATTTTCGATCAAAAGCAACTAAACATGAGACAACGAAGGTGGATTGAAACCTTAAACGATTACGATTGCGAGCTTCGTTACCATCCCGGGAAGGCAAATGTAGTAGCCGATGCCTTAAGTCGAAAAGAAAGAGCGGTGCCTCTTCGTGTCCGAGCTTTAAACATCACCATTCACACCAACCTTAATAGCCAAATTCGGGTAGCCCAAGATGAGGCTCTCAAGGATGAAAACATCTCTCTCGAACACTTGAACGTCCTCACCTCTCGATTCGAAGTTAAAGAAACCGGACTCCGATATTTCGCCGGAAGAATTTGGGTGCCTAGTTTTGGGGATCTACGAAGCCTTATTTTAGATGAAGCCCATAAGTCACGATACTCGATTCACCCCGGTGCTAATAAGATGTACCACGACCTTAAACAACTATATTGGTGGCCGAACATCAAAAAGGACGTAGCTACTTATGTTTCCAAGTGTTTGACATGTTCCAAAGTCAAAGCCGAACACCAAAGACCGTCCGGACTACTTCGACAACCCGAGATCCCGCAATGGAAGTGGGAAAGGATAACGATGGATTTTATCACCAAGCTACCAAAAACGACGGGCGGTTATGATACCATTTGGGTTATTGTTGACCGTCTCACCAAATCCGCACACTTCCTTGCCATGAAAGAAACGGACAAAATGGAGAAACTTGCACAACTTTACATTAAGGAGATCGTAGCCCGACACGGTGTACCTTTATCGATTATCTCCGACCGAGATGGCCGTTTCGTTTCTAGATTTTGGCGTACATTGCAAGAAGCGTTGGGAACGCGTTTAGATATGAGCACCGCATATCATCCTCAAACCGATGGACAAAGCGAACGTACAATTCAAACCTTAGAGGACATGTTACGAGCTTGCGTGGTTGATTTCGGAAAAGCTTGGGACAAGCACTTACCTCTCGCCGAGTTCTCTTACAATAATAGTTATCACGCGAGTATAAAGGCCGCACCTTTTGAAGCGCTATATGGCCGCAAATGTCGTTCACCTCTTTGTTGGGCCGAGGTAGGCGACGTGCAAATCACCGGACCCGAACTCATTCACGAAACCACCGAGAAAATCGTTCAAATCCGAGATAGGCTTAGGACGGCCCGAAGTCGTCAAAAGAGCTATACCGACAAACGACGCAACGATCTAGAATTTCAAGTCGGTGACCGAGTAATGTTAAAAGTCGCACCTTGGAAGGGTGTAATCCGTTTTGGGAAACGCGGGAAGCTAAATCCGCGGTATATTGGTCCTTTCGAAATCTTGGAGCGTATTGGAACCGTTGCTTATCGTTTAGATCTTCCGCCTCAATTGAACTCCGTTCATCCTACTTTCCATGTATCCAACTTGAAAAAGTGTCTTGCCGAACCCGATATCGTCATTCCTCTCGAGGAGCTTACCATTGATGACAAACTTCATTTCGTGGAGAAACCGGTTGAAATTGTGGACACCTCCGTCAAGACTTTGAAACAAAGCCGAATCCCGATTGTTAAAGTCCGTTGGAACGCCAAAAGGGGACCCGAGTTTACTTGGGAAAGAGAAGACCAAATGCGAAAGAAGCACCCGCATCTATTCCCGATTCCGGAACCGTCAGATTCCGAGGAAGAAACAACGACTACAACGCCTGCTTAAATTTCGGGACGAAATTTCTTTTAAGGTGTAGGTAATGTAACATCCCGCCTTTTTCCGTCAACTTTTCCGTTTAACTATTTAAGTTCCGTTAGATGTTTATAACACATCTCGTTAATATGCGTTTGAATTATCTTGTTAGGTAATTCCCGCACCCGATTTAAGTTGAGGGACCAATCTTGCCAAATGTTGAAACTTGTGACTAGGTCAAAGAGTCAAACTCTCATTCTATCCATTCATTCATCTCTTCCAATTTCTTAATACTTCAACTTTTCCTCTCAACTTCAAGAACAAAGATTCATCATCCAAAACCGAGCTAGTGATCTTCTTGCCAAACAAAATACATATTTGAACTCCTCGTGATCTCCTCTTCGATTTCATACCGGTTTCATCAATTTTGGGTAACTTTCTAAAATCACTAATCTTTGTGTTCTTGAGATTTTTAAGTTATAAGTTTGTTAATTAGTATCTATGGCTCAAGTCTAGTTTGTTTATGTGTTTTGTATGCTCGTTTTTGATATTTTGGAGTAACTAGTTCATATGGAAAGTTAACATGCTTAATCTTGAGTTTTAAGTGTTCATGTGTTGTTAGATGCTAAGACTTCATGTTTTAATCTTGTTCCTAGTGTTACTAGCTTCATTATGATGTAAAGATTGATCAAAGAAACCTCTTAAACTTGATTATGAAATTTGGTAACTTTTGGTTAGGGTTTCATGAACTAGGAATGGATTTTGATGCATTAAATGACATGAAGTGTTAATTATAAGTGTTAAGTTGTGTTGTATGCTTAATTACCTTCGAAACGGCATATTGTTCATGTCTTTTGGTTACCGAATCATTTAATAGCATTTATGACTTATATGCATTGAATGAGGGTCACTAAATGCGGTTTTTGGTTGTTGTATGCGAAAGTTTGATTGATGATAAGTGCATAGTTGTGTTCCTCGTCAAAATACCTTTCCGGTGATATAAAATACATGTCTTGAATGTTTGCGGGTTGTAATTTGTGTTGGTTTATGTTTGGACTCGTGCACTTAGGAGTTTCAGCAACCAGGGTCTGGAAACAAGCCAAGACGCCGTCCCAATACCCAGGACGACGTCCTGACTTTCAAACCTAGACGCCGTCTAGGGGTCCAAGACGCCGTCTTGCCCTTCAAAGTGGGACGCCGTCTAGGCCTTTTGGGACGCCGTCCCATAAGCCTAAAGTGGGCTGTTTTGGTTGTCATTTAACGAAAAATGTTTGGGACGTTCTAGACCTCCGTTTCACATGAGACTTGTTCCAACATGCTTATATATGATTAAAAACTTCAGAAAATTCGTTCGAGGCCCGACCCGAACGTGTTGACTTTTTCGTTGACTTTGACCCGACCAAGTTTGACTTTTAATCAAACTTGACCAATTACTTATGTAATCTTTCTAACTTGTTTCTATACGTGTACCTTGCATGAAACTTGACTATTTGCTTCACATGCTTCGTAATCGAGTCGTATTGAGCCATAGGACTAATTGAACAACTTTGACCCCTCGTGACTTTCGTTATTGATACAACCTATTTGTTTAGGTCAAGACTAGCATTGTTACTGCACGTTTACTTGTCGAAGTACTTTTTGGTTCGTGCATACAAGGTGAGATCATAGTCCCACTTTTACTCTTTTTGAACTTACAATTGGGATGAGAAAACATAAACATTTCTTTACTAAGTGAACACAAGTACAGGAAAACAAACATTCTACATACGAGTTTAGAACAAAATCCTCAATTCGATTATCATTAGTTACACTTGCCGGGTGTAAGCGAGAACTTATGTTGTATGGATCCATATGGGTTTGACAAACCCTCATTCAAACGGTTCGCTACCGTTTACGAATGAAATATAATTTCGAGAAACAGTGTATGTTCTAGCACTAAGTGATGGGGTTCAATGGAAGGAAATGTTAAGCATTGATAATTGGGTGCTCGTGAAACAAACTTTTGGAATGTATTTACTATTATTTCATTGATGCAAATCTTGTGGTTCACTTGTACTTACTTACTTAAACCTATGATTTCACCAACGTTTTCGTTGACAGATTTCTATGTTTTTCTCAGGTCCTTGAACGATACATGATACATGCTTCCGCTCATTATTTGATACTTGCATTGGATGTCGAGTATATGTGCATTTCATGGAGCGTCTTTTGACTTTACTTTAAACCGTGTCGCCTAGATTTCATTCGTATTATAACGTTGTAACTTAACTATTGGTTGAACAATTCTTATAAACTTTGGGAACAATCTTTATTATGAAATGAAGGCGACATATTTTGGTCAAACTTTGTCTTAAAGACTTATGACCACGTAACGGGACCTAAGTAGACGGCGCCGTCAAACATAATTTGGTCGGGTCGCTACACAAATCTTCTCTTTCATTATATTAATACTACAACTTATAATAATAAGTCGTCTAATGTATTGCCACCACTTAAATTCCATTAAGGACACGTACTCGCAACAAAGTGCTATATATGTACAAGCAGGAGTTGAGTACATTCGACATGATTCTTCGGTTGTAAAAAACAAAATCAACAAATTAGGTCTCTCTTCATTTTCACTTCCGAGTGAAGGTTGGTTCAACAACAAATAAATTAATATGCATTCATGGGATCATTAAATATGTGTCGTGTTCCAGAACCAGTAACGTGTTTATTGCGCCTTAAGAGTTCTCAAGAACTTACAGAGACCGATACATCTATTGGCGATTGCTTGAGGGCAGGAACTAGTGATTCCCATGATTTGTAAGTCAATTTTATCGTAAAAAAATTTAAAAATATCGGTTCTAGAAATAAAATAAAAATTTAAGTAGTTATTGAATGTAGCATTAGTTTCCCATAAAACCAAGGAGATGCTCTCCTACTAGAAGCAGGACTAGGGCTGTCCTCTGATGTTATGTTGTTCTCCTAACGGCTTGTTGTTGCCATCTGACAGCCTGCAGCACTATGTGGCTGTTATACAGTATTGGGATTGTGTCAACCACCTGAGGTGGCTTTTTGTTTGTTTAAGCTCTGTCAACCAACCTTTGTTACATATGCGCCAAACGAATTCCCGTAATCATGTTGGCACATTCTTGGCGTTACGTATGCACCAAGGCTCGTATGCGCACTATCGAATGTGACGCGCATGAGTGTTATTGAATTGGTAGTACGTTCATGTTTTATGTTGATCACTTAGTTAATTCACCATTACATTCACGTGCTATCCACATGTGACGCGTATATATAGTTTTTACCAGTATGCGCATCATTATTTATCATGGGAGATACAATACTTGAGCATGAATAATGCATGTGTTGTATCACTCACAATAAACTCACTACTAATTTAGTGGATGTCCTAAACCTATTGCATAAAGTATTCAAACTTTCCCGCGTCATATTTGACGGAATCGTAGCTACATCCTTATGGTTCACAACATTCGCTAAATCGGCCATGGTAGATTATATTAAAAGTTGCTAAAGAAGAAATACGAAGAGTACTAACCTTAAGCATTATAAAACTAGCAAAGCTTCGACGAGGTCAAAAAAATTTTGAAACGTGAAGAAGGCGTATATAATAAATTGAAAGGATTGAAAAAAGTTAATTGAAAGCATAGAAGGGGCATTTGTAGGGTCAGTTAAAATCAAAGACATTTTCAAGATGATGACACGTGTAAGGTTGAGGTCAAGAAAGAAACCTTATTAAGTAATTTTTCGAAATAAGAATAATTTCATTAAAAAGTGAACGTTGCAGTAGTCAAATCAACTAACCGAAAGTCACAATTACATGTCTAATCACTCGGTAAAAAGACAACAACGAAAGCGGAGCTATGTTTCCAAGAGAAGTGCATGGTAATTTTCAAGAGTTTAATGGTTATGTTTTTGCAAAATACAACCATCAAAGGGGACTTAATGATGCGTCATATGGTCTACACACGTAATATGATTCTCATAGTACGGAAGACACCCTTAAAAAGCATGGAAAGTAAGTCTAAGGATTTTTTTTTATATTAACGTCCAACGCTCTATGTCAAAGAATATTAATAAATAACAAATCAGGCGGTCAGGCCGCCAAACATTTAGCGTAAGCCCTGCAGCCCGCTTTCATTGCTTAAGCCCTGTAGATAAGTATAAAGCGCATGAGTAGCACGCATGCCACGGCAACATAAAATTCAAACTCGGTTACGCATGTTTCATTCTTTGACTGCTACAACCTTATGATAAAACACATCAATGACCATATTTACTAACTTTAAAACAAATTGTATAATTTTTTACAAAACACCCCATGAACACATGTACAAACTTTGAAACATATTGTACAACTTCATATAATAGTTGTATTTTAGTTTTTTTTTAAAATTAAAGAGGCATTTGTTATTACTATTATTAATAATTATTATTAAAAATATAAAAGATTTCTCTCTCTAACGTTCACCTGCAGCACTTCTTAGACCATATTTATCGCGGTGTGGTGGTGAGGTGATGGCTGTGACGGCGCCTCCATCGCGCCCCTGTGCGGCGTGATGGAGGGGTGATGGTGGTGGCGCAATGGAGGGATCACGGAGGGTGATGGAGCAGGTGATCGAAGCTGATTGGTGGTGAGGGGAAAAAGCTACAGCAGCAACGGTCCCAAACATGTATCTATTGCCAAGCCAACCGTTGCCCAATTTAATTTTTTTAAAACATAAATTTTGTAATAAAAAAAAATTTACCCACCTCTATAAATATTCATCTCATTTTATCACAACACTTCACAACACTTTCAACTACTAAACACTCTCTAATACTTTCACTTTCTTAAATAATGTCTCAACATCCCGAAAATAATGAGCCCGGTTCCGGTAATTTATACAACTTCGGGTTACCTAATACTCTCGGTTCGAGCTCAAATTCCCCACAAAATGTTCGGGGTACTCGACCCGTTGGTAATGTTTCTCAACATAATCTTTTTAATGATTTCAATAATCCATTGTTTTTTACTCAATTTCTACAACAACAACAACACCAACAACTTCACCAACAACTTCAACAACAAAACCAAAACTTCCAACAACAATTTCGACAACGTTATTAACAACAATTACCATCACAATTTTCCAATTACTCGCAACCCGGTGTTATACCATTTCAACTTTCAAATACGCAACCATGGACACAAACACAACAAACTTTTACACCTTTAGATAACGAAGAAGTAGAAGAAGTTCGTTGTAACGACCCTGGATTTTCCAACGTTTATTTATTAATAATTGTTATTATTAATACGTGTGATTAAACGAATGTATGTCATTACATTTGCATGTTGCCATGATTGCCCGTACTTGACTTTTAAGTGCCCGAAACGTCTTTGTGACACACAAAACTTACACGAATAATATTTTCACATATTATTTACATTCATGATTAGTTTTATTAATCATTTTAATTAACTAAGGTTGTTGGTTAATTACTTGGGCTTTTGTTGAACTTTATTTGTTAATTATTGAACTTGGGCTTTGATTAGTGTAATGGACTCTTGAATATGGGCTTGTAAACCCACCCTACATTTTAAGTGGACTAACTAGCCCAATATTACATGTAAGTAATACTTAGAGTTGTAACTAGTTGGTTATGTTACTTGAAATCTAGTTAGCAACTTATCCCCATGCACATACATCTAATATCCAACTTTTGTAAGGCTTTACATGAAGTAATCTAGTGGATCTTTTCCTTCCCCCTTGACCCATGAAACCGTCGGCATTGAGGAGAGAAAGGGGAGAGCTTTTCATTTTTTTTACTACTTGTTCACTAGCATCTTTCATTTACTTCTCATTCTCAAAACACACACTTCAAACTCACTTTCAAATTTCTCTCTTTTCTCTCTAACAATTGTAAGTAACATGAAGCTTTTCTCTTTTCTTTCTTTGTCCCAAAACCGAACCAAGTCACCCCATAATCATCATCATCTTTTGTTACTTGCTTGTTTGATTTCTTGTTTGTTGTTGTTATTGTTCTTTATTAGTTTCAAGAATCAAACTACCTAGTTTCATTCTACATAATTATCTTGTTCATAACAAGAACATACAAGACATAAACTTCCTAGTTTATGATCTCCAATACTTGTTTAAAGAAAGAAAGTTCTTGTGTTGTAACTCATACTTGTAGTTCTTGAAGTAAACTTAAAGTTTACTTCACTTAAAGATCAAACCTTGGTTGAATCTTTAAAAGTATGAACAACCATGAACCTTTTACTTGTTTATTTAGTTTTACTTGCACTTTAATTTTATGATTTTGGTTGTTGTTGGTCAATTACTACAAGTTAGTCTTGATCTCATATCTCTTGGAACTAAAAGTTAACTTAAAAGTTCAAGAACATGTAAATAAGTTTTCTTTAAATATAACTTTGTATACTTATGCTTGATCTAGACTTTTGGGTCTTGGATCTTCAAGATCTAACTAAGAACTATGTTCTACATTTTAAGATCTTGATTAGTTAGTTTATTTTCAAGTTTATAGTTCAACCTTACTTTTATATTTCATGAATGTGTTAAACTAAGACTTTGATGTAACTTTGGTTCATCAAACACTTACAACTCTTAAGTGAAGTTGTGCTACATGTCTTGGACTTGCACAAGGGTTATGATAGTCAAAACTTGGTAAATATGATGTAAACACATCAATGAGTTGTACACTTGAAGCTATAGGCATCAAGGATGAGAACCATGATGAACATCAAACACCAAACCCACCGGAACCCATTATTTTTTTGCTTACTGTTCTCTGCCTACTGTTCTGCTGTTTCTGTAACAGACCAGTAGACCTGGGCTGTTGTGATTATGATTTTCAAATATCTCTGTTCGAGTAGATAACTTTTTATATAGGACTCGTCTTAATCCGAGTTACGGTTTAGGATTTATGGCCCTCCGATCGTCACTATGTCCTTTTAACGTTGTGCAGAAATTTCTGACCTACTCGCACTTAGACCGTCGCCACGGTCAAACGAAGACGAGTTTGCTTCTGTATATTTTACCACACTTAAAGGACTCATATACGGAGCCATAGCCACTGGTCTCACCTTAATTCAGTAAGGGTAGAGGCCGTGGTGACTGACTGAAGTCAGCCTTTGTTTTAAACTACTTTCATAAACGAAACCTACTTTACGCCTTTTGCTTGATGATGAATGATGATGACCCTTAAGACCTTATTTACATACTTTTAAACCTATTAAGACGATTTACTGACTTAGTACTATTTGACTTAGGTTGAGGACCTTCGGACCGATTACTTGCACACCTTTTCCGAACCGACTTTGCGACTACATTATCATTGTGAGTTATAGCATTCCCTTTTTACTTTAACTTATTTTGGGAACTGAGAATACATGCGGATTTTATGTTTTACATACTAGACACGAGTACTTAAACTTATATATTTGTGGGTTATACAACGGCATAAACGTTCCCTTTAGCTCGGTAACGTTTAATCATTGGTTTTTGAACCATGAACGCGAATCTTAGATATGGATCCATAGGGTTTGACATCCCCACTCGGGCTAGTAGCGCTAGTATTTAACGAGTGTTTAATACTTCGTAGACATACGCACTTGCCAAGTGTACTTTCAGGGGGTATAAACGTTAAGTTAGTTACCAAGTGCCCACGGTTAACATATACTTTATCATACTATTTTGAAACGCTCTTTATAGCACTGAAACCTCGTAGCCTACCTTACTTACTGTTTTACTTAAACTATAGCTCACCAACCTTTGTGTTGACGTTTTTAAGCATGTTTTTCTCAAGTGCTTGAGGTTAGCTTTCGCTGTGTACTAGTCGTGCTGTAGACACCCGCTGCTTAGAGTTGTCATCGCATGAACTACTTTACCTTGCATTCAAACATTTGTACTTTTGAACTATGACTTGTAACGACCATTATGGTCACATACACTTATTATTTGCTTCTACTTAGTGAAGCATGCTTTTGAATTGTAAAACATTCGATGTTGGTTTAGACATCACTTTATTTATGAATGCAAACTCTTTTTGAAATCGCATATAGTACTTAACCTTGTAATGATCCTGTTGTTGATGATTCGTACACGATGGTTTTGTACGGGGCATTACATTTGGTATCAGAGCATTGGTTGTAGGGAATTAGGTTGCATTAGTGAGTCTAAGACCGACCCGAGTAGGATTCACTAATAGGACTAATCTACAACTTACTAGTTTACGTGTTTCCGCTGAACTTACTGCATGCTGCTGCTTACTGTTACTGCTATATGCCGTATGCTACTACATGATTTCACTACTGCATGCTATTACTTGCTTTCGATTGCATGCTACCTTCGTACGATTTGCTGTTATTACCATGCTACTTATTGTTATACATGATTTAAACTGTTGGCCTAATACGTGCTTGCTTTATGACTTACTGACATGAAAAATTTATTTTCCTTGTTCAGATGTCGGATGTACCACCTGCTAGCGTTTTGGGCAGTTTAGACTCTTCAGCTACTCCACCTACCACCATTGCCGATCCACCGATCCCGATACGCACGAGTGACCCCGGCGCTTCATCTTCCGGGACTAGCAGCCAGCCGCCTGCACCAGTGGCTACTTCTGATGGACACGTGGGCCCTACGGAGATTCCAGCTCCGTCTGCTCCCGGATCCTCGGAGTCACAGTCCCGCATCGGTGGTGTTGTGATCCCCGCGGAGTTCGGGGAAGGGCCATTCCGTAACCATATGCGCATGCCGTGCCAACGCACTCCTGATGGACGTTTAGTGCCGATTCCGCCAGGCAGACACAGAGAGATGTTGGCCGCCTTCGGACTGCCAGTTCAGCCACCCGTGCCACCACCACATGATTCGGATGACTCATCATCCGCCAATTCATCATCAGATGATTCTTCATCAGACTCCAGTGATGATGAGGACCCTGCTGATATACCTATTCAGGCACCCTCCACCCCCGCCGAAGAAGCAGTACCGTCCTGATGGCACCGTCATTCCAGGGGTGAATGGAGGTCGTGCTTTCACTGACGATTTTGGTCGGCGTCGGAGGGTTACTGCCCGTAAGCGGCTTGTGCCGTACCCTGCCGACCCACTCATACGTAAGGCACCTCGTTACGTGCTGACTATTTCTGGAGCCGGGACATCTGCACCCCGCTTCGTGCGGTCTGCATCACCCGCTCCACCTGCACCATCAGCATCACCAGCACCATCTGCTCCACCGGCCCCACCTGCACCACCAGCACCGCCTGCCCCACCAACTCCCACTGTCGAGGAATTGACAAGGGAGGTAGAGATTCTCCGAGCTCGGGTTACTAAGCTTGAGGAGCAGATGTCTCAGGTTATGGACATCCTTCACCCACCTTCACCGTAGGACTTTTGTATTAGATTTCATGATGTAATCTAGTTGTAGCTTCTTGTATTATTTATGTATTATAAGAACTTATGCGAATGTATGAAACTCATTATTAATTGATGGAACTTTGCGTTATTAAATTCTTGCACGATGTTCTATTTACATTACTGTACGATGATTCTGTGGTATTTGTACCTAGATGCGTTATTTAATAACATGTGATGTGTTGATTCCATGTTGGTTACCATATACTGTATTATTACTACTTGCATACTGGATTTTGACTTGAGTCAAAATTTTTGTTTAGAACATCATGGCTAACGGTCGATCCACACCTACTGCCGCTCAAATTGAAGAGATGATCCAAGAACGTGTAGCCGCAGCCCTAGCAGAAAGAAACCTCCAAGCTCCACTGCCACCACCACCAGTTATCCCACCCGTTCGAAATGGGTGTACTTACAAGGAATTCCAGAGCTGCAAACTGCATAACTTCAGTGGAACCGGGGGACCGGTTAGTCTCACCAGATGGTTCGAGAACCTTGAATCAGTATTCCAAGTTAGCAACTGTTCGGAGGACAACAAGACCAAGTTTGCTTCGTGCACGCTATCTGACGGCGCGCTAACGTGGTGGAACACGTTAGCTCAAGCGAAAGGCATTGATGAGGCGTATGCTACGCCATGGGAGGAATTCAAAGCGGCTATGATTGATGAGTATTGTCCGAGAACCGAAATTCAAAAGATGGAGATGGAATTCATGCAGCTAAAGGCCGTGGGGAACGATCTTGATGGTTACAACAGGAGATTTTTGGAACTAGCTCTTATGTGTCCGACAATGGTCACCCCGGAATTCAAGCGTATGGAGAGATACTTCTGGAGACTCCCTAAGTCCATCAAAGGAAACATCACATCGTCCAAACCACCGAATGTTCCCGAAGCAATGCGCATGGCGCATACCCTCATGAATCAGATTCTTATTGATGAGCCGGAGAAGGCTAAGTTTGAGGCTGGTAGTAGCGAAAAGCGAAAGTGGGATAATAACAACAACAACCACCACAACAACAACAGGGGGAGAACCTATGACCAGACCCCCGCCAAGAGGCACAACAACGGTGGAAACCCCAACCCCAACAACAACACCAACTCCAACCCGAACTACAAGGGAACCTTACCACAATGCAAGAGGTGTTACAAACACCACACTGGGTATTGCAATGTTGTCTGCGAGAAGTGCCAACTATCTGGGCATATAGAAAAGGATTGCAAGGTCACCACTTTGAATGGGAAGCCGAACACCAATGGGCCGAAGAAGTGCTACGAATACGGGCAGACGGGCCATTTCAGAAATGCATGCCCCAACAAGCGAAAAGATGGCGGGCCACCCTGTGGTAGAGCTTTTAATGTTAATGCAAGGGATGCACGCGATAACCCTGACTTGGTGACAGGTATATTCACAATCAACAATCTTTTAGCTTCTGTCTTGTTTGATACTGGTGCGGATAGAAGTTATGTATGTAGACATTTTTGCGATAAGATTAATTGGTCATTAGTCCCATTAAAAGAGAGTATGCTTGTCGAGGTTTCCAACGGTAAACTTGAAAAAGTTGACCACATTAGTTGTGGGGCTATTATCAACATAGCTGGTGCAGATTTCGAAATTGACTTGATACCTATCAAACTGGAAAGTTTTGACATGATCGTCGGTATGGATTGGTTGAGCAAGATAAGGGCCGATATTATTTGTGGAGATAAAGCACTTCGCATACCACAAGGAGACGGCGAACCACTGGTTATCTATAGAGAGAGATGTACCTCGAAGTTGAACCTCATTAGTTGCGTGAAAGCGCAAAAGATTATGAAGAAGGGACGTTTTGCTGTCCTAGCACATGTGAAAGCGGTAGAAACTGAGGTGAAGATCGTGAACGATGTTCGAATTGTGAACGAATTTTCCGATGTCTTCCCAGAGGAATTGCCTGGATTGTCGCCACAGAGAGCAGTAGAGTTTCAGATTGATTTAGTGCCAGGAGCTGCACCTGTAGCTCGCGCACCTTATAGACTCGCACCTTCCGAGATGCAAGAATTACAGAGTCAACTACAAGAACTACTTGACCGTGGATTTATCCAACCAAGTTTCTCGCCTTGGGGCGCACCTGTTCTGTTTGTGAAGAAGAAGGATGGATCCTTCCGTATGTGTATCGACTACCGTGAACTCAACAAATTGACTATCAAGAATCGGTATCCTCTTCCACGAATTGACGATCTCTTTGATCAACTACAAGGATCGAGCGTCTACTCAAAGATCGATCTGCGATCCGGTTATCACCAATTGAGGGTGAAAGAAAGTGACGTGATGAAAACTGTATTCAGGACCCGTTATGGTCATTATGTGTTTCTCGTGATGCCATTCGGTTTAACAAATACACCTGCCGTGTTCATGGACCCAGTGTTGTAAATCTCCCGAGATCTCCCTGAGATCTCCCCCGAGATCTCGTTTTTAGAAGGCAACCGAGACGAGATGTTCATCTCCCGAGATTTCTCGGTCAACGGGGTCAAACTTAGCCAAAGCCACGATTTCTTGGATTTTCTTGCTAGTTTGTAAGATTTTCTTGTAAAATTCGTAATTTTAAGATTTTCTCACTCATTTCTCGCAAATTTTTGTAAAATCTCGTAAAAAAATATATAAATATACATATATTTATGTTTTTATGTATATTTTTATTAAAAAAAACTACAAAGTCAACGTAAGTCAACGTCTGAGATCTCCCCGAGATTATTCCGAGATGCCGAGATCCCCCTAAAAAGGTCCAAACGAGATCTCCCCGAGATCTCCCCGAGATCCGAATTCTCCAACCTTGCATGGACCTCATGAATCGTGTCTCCAAGCCTTACTTGGACAAGTTTGTTATCGTCTTCATAGATGATATCCTCATCTACTCTAAGAGCGAAGAAGAACATGAGCAACACATCCGACTTGTACTTGAACTCTTAAGACAAGAGCAACTTTACGCCAAATTCTCCAAGTGCGAATTTTGGTTGAAGGAAGTACAATTTCTGGGTCATGTCGTGAGCG
This sequence comes from Rutidosis leptorrhynchoides, assembly GCF_046630445.1. Taxonomy (NCBI): domain Eukaryota; kingdom Viridiplantae; phylum Streptophyta; class Magnoliopsida; order Asterales; family Asteraceae; genus Rutidosis; species Rutidosis leptorrhynchoides. The sequence goes on from NC_092342.1 coordinate 303,562,754, forward strand.
ACCAGGGTATCAAAGTTGATCCCGCCAAGATTGAAGCCATCAGCAAGTGGGAGACCCCCACTACTCCGACACATATTCGCCAATTCCTAGGTCTCGCCGGTTACTATCGAAGGTTCATCGAAGGATTTTCTCTGATTGCGCGTCCTTTGACCGCGCTGACTCACAAGGGCAAGAAGTTCATTTGGGAACCCGCACACGAATCAGCATTCCAAACTTTGAAGAAGAAATTAACCACCGCACCTATCCTATCACTTCCCGAAGGCAGTGACGATTTCATTGTTTATTGCGATGCTTCGAAGAGTGGTTTTGGTTGTGTACTGATGCAACGATCAAAGCTTATTGCCTATGCCTCCCGCCAATTGAAGATTTACGAGCGGAACTACACTACTCACGATCTTGAACTTGGAGCCGTTGTCTTTACGCTTAAATTGTGGAGACATTATTTGTATGGAACTAAGAGCACTATCTTCACCGATCATAAAAGTCTCCAGCACATCTTTGATCAGAAGCAACTGAATATGAGACAGCATCGATGGATCGAGACACTCAATGACTACGATTGTGAACTCCGTTATCACCCTGGCAAGGCCAATGTTGTAGCTGACGCTCTAAGCCGAAAGGAGAGGGCGGCACCTCTTCGTGTTAGGGCTCTGAACATCACCATCCAATCGAACCTCAACAGTCAGATCCGAGTAGCCCAAGATGAGGCTCTCAAGGAGGAGAACATAACTCATGAACATTTGAACATACTTGTCTCTCGATTCGAGGTTAGGGAGTCTGGACTCCGATGTTATGCCGGAAGAATTTGGGTACCTCTTTATGGAGATCTACGGAACCTTATACTTGATGAAGCACACAAATCAAGGTATTCGATTCACCCTGGAGCGGGCAAAATTTACCACGACCTCAAGGAACAGTATTGGTGGCCGAACCTTAATAAGGACGTTGCGACTTATGTTGGAAAGTGTTTGACTTGCTCGAAGGTTAAAGCCGAGCATCAGAGACCTTTTGGTTTACTGCAACAGCCGGAGTTCCCACAATGGAAGTGGGAAAGGATCACAATGGATTTTATCACCAAGCTGCCAAAGACGGTGGGCGGATACGATACCATTTGGGTTATTGTTGACCGCCTCACCAAATCTGCACACTTCCTAGCGATGAAGGAAACTGATACAATGGAAAGACTTGCTCAATTATACATCAAGGAGGTTGTATCTCGTCATGGTGTACCTTTATCGATCATCTCCGATCGCGATCCCCGTTTTGCTTCTAGATTTTGGCGTTCATTGCAAGAAGCCATGGGAACTCGTCTTGACATGAGTACTGCTTATCATCCTCAGACTGACGGGCAAAGTGAACGAACGATTCAGACCTTGGAGGACATGCTGCGTGCATGTGTCATTGATTTTGGAAAGGCTTGGGAAAGGCATTTGCCACTCGCCAAATTCTCGTACAACAACAGTTATCACTCTAGCATTAATGCTGCACCTTTTGAAGCATTGTATGGCCGTAAGTGCCGATCTCCTATTTGTTTGGCCGAAGTGGGCGAAAAGCAAATCACCGGACCCGAGGTAGTCCATGAAACGACGGAGAAGATTGCTCAGATTCAAGCTAGACTTAAGACTGCCCGTGATCGCCAAAAGAGTTATATCGATCTTAAACGAAAAGACTTTGAATTCAACGTTGGTGATTGTGTAATGTTGAAGGTTGCACCTTGGAAGGGTGTGATTCGCTTTGGAAAACGTGGAAAGTTAAACCCACGATACATTGGTCCTTTCGAAATCTTGGAACGTGTTGGACCCATTGCATACCGTTTGGATCTACCAGCTTAATTGAGCTCAGTTCATCCTACCTTCCATGTGTCAAACTTGAAGAAGTGTCTTGCTGCACCCGAACTTATCATACCACTTGAGGAACTTACAATTGACGACAAACTCCACTTTGTAGAAGAACCAGTTGAGATTATGGATCGTGAGATCAAAACTTTGAAACGCAACAAGATTCCGATCGTCCGAGTGCGATGGAACGCCAAACGAGGACCTGAGTTTACTTGGGAGCGAGAGGATCAAATGATGCGGAAGTATCCTCACCTTTTCCCGACTCCTCCATCTACCTCAGCATAAATTTCGGGACGAAATTTTCTTTAACAGGTGGGTAATGTAACGACCCTGGATTTTCCAACGTTTATTTATTAATAATTGTTATTATTAATACGTGTGATTAAACGAATGTATGTCATTACATTTGCATGTTGCCATGATTGCCCGTACTTGACTTTTAAGTGCCCGAAACGTCTTTGTGACACACGAAACTTACACGAATAATATTTTCACATATTATTTACATTCATGATTAGTTTTATTAATCATTTTAATTAACTAAGGTTGTTGGTTAATTACTTGGGCTTTTGTTGGACTTTATTTGTTAATTATTGAACTTGGGCTTTGATTAGTGTAATGGACTCTTGAATATGGGCTTGTAAACCCACCCTACATTTTAAGTGGACTAACTAGCCCAATATTACATGTAAGTAATACTTAGAGTTGTAACTAGTTGGTTATGTTACTTGGAATCTAGTTAGCAACTTATCCCCATGCACATACATCTAATATCCAACTTTTGTAAGGCTTTACATGAAGTAATCTAGTGGATCTTTTCCTTCCCCCTTGACCCATGAAACCATTGGCATTGAGGAGAGAAAGGGGAGAGCTTTTCATTTTTTTTACTACTTGTTCACTAGCATCTTTCATTTACTTCTCATTCTCAAAACACACACTTCAAACTCACTTTCAAATTTCTCTCTTTTCTCTCTAACAATTGTAAGTAACATGAAGCTTTTCTCTTTTCTTTCTTTGTCCCAAAACCGAACCAAGTCACCCCATAATCATCATCATCTTTTGTTACTTGCTTGTTTGATTTCTTGTTTGTTGTTGTTATTGTTCTTTATTAGTTTCAAGAATCAAACTACCTAGTTTCATTCTACATAATTATCTTGTTCATAACAAGAACATACAAGACATAAACTTCCTAGTTTATGATCTCCAATACTTGTTTAAAGAAAGAAAGTTCTTGTGTTGTAACTCATACTTGTAGTTCTTGAAGTAAACTTAAAGTTTACTTCACTTAAAGATCAAACCTTGGTTGAATCTTTAAAAGTATGAACAATCATGAACCTTTTACTTGTTTATTTAGTTTTACTTGCACTTTAATTTTATGATTTTGGTTGTTGTTGGTCAAGTGCTACAAGTTAGTCTTGATCTCATATCTCTTGGAACTAAAAGTTAACTTAAAAGTTCAAAAACATGTAAATAAGTTTTCTTTAAATATAACTTTGTATACTTATGCTTGATCTAGACTTTTGGGTCTTGGATCTTCAAGATCTAACTAAGAACTATGTTCTACATTTTAAGATCTTGATTAGTTAGTTTATTTTCAAGTTTATAGTTCAACCTTACTTATATATTTCATGCATGTGTTAAACTAAGACTTTGATGTAACTTTGGTTCATCAAACACTTACAACTCTTAAGTGAAGTTGTGCTACATGTCTTGGACTTGCACAAGGGTTATGATGGTCAAAACTTGGTAAATATGATGTAAACACATCAATGAGTTGTACACTTGAAGCTATAGGCATCAAGGATGAGAACCATGATGAACATCAAACACCAAACCCACCGGAACCCATTATTTTTCTGCTTACTGTTCTCTGCCTACTGTTCTGCTGTTTCTGTAATAGACCAGTAGACCTGGGCTGTTGTGATTATGATTTTCAAATATCTCTGTTCTAGTAGATAACTTTTTATATAGGACTCGTCTTAATCCGAGTTACGGTTTAGGATTTATGGCCCTCCGATCGTCACTATGTCCTTTTAACGTTGTGCAGAAATTTCTGACCTACTCACACTTAGACCGTCGCCACGGTCAAACGAAGACGAGTTTGCTTCTGTATATTTTACCACACTTAAAGGACTCATATATGGAACCATGGCCACTGGTCTCACCTTAATTTAGTAAGGGTAGAGGCTGTGGTGACTGACTGAAGTCGGCCTTTGTTTTAAACTACTTTCATAAACGAAACCTACTTTACGCCTTTTGCTTGATGATGAATGATGATGACCATTAAGACCTTATTTACATACTTTTAAACCTATTAAGATGATTTACTGACTTAGTACTATTTGACTTAGGTTGAGGACCTTCGGACCGATTACTTGCACACCTTTTCCGAACCGACTTTACGACTACATTATCATTGTGAGTTATAGCATTCCCTTTTTACTTTAACTTATTTTGGGAACTGAGAATACATGCAAATTTTATGTTTTACATACTAGGCACGATTACTTAAACTTATATATGTGTGGGTTATACAATGGCATAAACATTCCCTTTAGCTCGGTAACGTTTAATCATTGGTTTTTGAACCATGAACGCGAATCTTAGATATGGATCCATAGGGTTTGACATCCCCACTCGGGCTAGTAGCGCTAGCATTTAACGAGTGTTTAATACTTCGTAGACATACGCACTTGCCAAGTGTACTTTCAGGGGGTATAAACGTTAAGTTAGTTACCAAGTGCCCACGGTTAACATATACTTTATCATACTATTTTGAAACACTCTTTGTAGCACCGAAACCTCGTGGCCTACCTTACTTACTGTTATACTTAAACTATAGCTCACCAACCTTTGTGTTGACGTTTTTAAGCACGTTTTTCTCAGGTGCTTGAGGTTAACTTCCGCTGTGTACTAGTCGTGCTGTAGACACCCGCTGCTTAGAGTTGTCATCGCATGAACTACTTTACCTTGCATTCAAACATTTGTACTTTTGAACTATGACTTGTAACGACCATTGAGGTCACATACACTTATTATTTACTTCTACTTAGTGAAGCATGCTTTTGAATTGTAAAACATTCGATGTTGGTTTAGACATCACTTTATTTATGAATGCAAACTCTTTTTGAAATCGCATATAGTACTTAACCTTTTAATGATCCTGTTGTTGATGATTCGTACACGATGGTTTTGTACGGGGCATCACATTCGTGGTGTAAGTCAAGAACCACAAGTTCAGGTGCGTTCGAGTCATAGACGAAAAGGTAAAGAGGTTGCGAAAGAACCACAACATAAAAAATTGTGGACTCCAAACGAAGAAATTTGGTTGGCGTCATGTTGGATTGATTGCTCGGAAGATGGTGTTCATGGTAACTCACAAAGAAGCCCGACATTTTGGACTAGAATTCGTAATAAGTTTAACGATAACGATCTAGGTTTTTTACGGAATGACGATTAGTTAAGTGGAAAATGGCGTCATTTGGATAAGGCGTGCAAAGATTTTACTACCTTATACAATGAAGAAGAATGTAACCCAAGGCGAAGTGGTCGAAACGAAGATGACGTGTATAATTTAACCGTGAAAAAATGGCAAGAACGAGCAGCAAAGCCGTGGGGTTACAAGGATGTTTGGGAATTCTTGAAGAGGAAGCCGAAGTGGTATTCACCACCGGCAATTGGTGGAAGTGGTGTGCGTAGAATACGAGGTTCACAACTTCAACTCGAAGATGAAGACGATGATGTAGTTGGAGAAAACCAGACAGTCAATCTCGGGGAAGATCGGTTATCTAACCTTGATGAGCTATTTGGACCAGATGCAATTCAACGGCCAATGGGAAGAGAACGATCAAAGAAGGCTGCTAATAAATCTGGTTCGTCCGATGCGGGTACTTCATCACGTGGTACGAACTCTTCACACTCTTCAAGATACGACGAATTGTGTTTGAGATGGTCAGACAATAAGGAAAAAGAAGTGGAGAGGCGAAACAACATTATGAATCAAATTGTTGAGGAAGAACGAACACGATCTGCAGTGGAGGTCATAAAATTATTTAAACTTAATTTAGAAGAGATCGCCGATCCGAAAGAAAGGAAATCCGCTTTAAAGTTCAAGAAAAAGATGGCCGAGAAATACAAAGATTATATCGAGCTTTCAAGTGACGACGAGTAACTTATATTATGAACTACGTTTTAAGTTTTAGGAATTTAATAAAGTAATTGTATTAGGATTTTTAAATTATCGTACTTTTTCTTTTTTAGGACTTTAATAAATTGTAATGGTTTGCATTTTATTAATTCAAGTGTGTTTTTATAAATTTTTATTATTTAATATGTATTATTTTTATATAAAAAACAAACAAATTAAAAAAAATAAATCAAACTAAATGAAAATTAAATTAAAATGGTGGGACCAATTTAACTCATCACATAACCATCACGCCCACCACTACAAACTGCATCACGCCATCACCTTTGCTAAATCAGCACTATACCCCACAAAAACACTCCATCACGCCCCCATCACCCGTCACCACTGTGAATGGTCTTATTACCTCCTCCAAAACCTCATTTTACTTTTAAACCCCAATTTCTCTCAAATTAGAGAGATCTAGACCAAGCCACCACCACCACTTTATTCTATTTCGTTTTCCGAACACACTAGTACCAGTTTTACCGCCGCTGGTCTGTCAACGCGCCGCCACGCGCTAAAACCCAGCTCGGCGGTTTTGTATTTTCCGGCATATCTTCCCGGAACTTTTCCGAACATTTTCAGCAACTGTCGGGCAACTCCGACCACCGCTAATAGACCCTACCACGACTGGTTTTGCGTTTCTTTCCCTTCGTTTTTTCCTATTTTTTTATTATCTCCTTTACGTTTAGTTTATATCTTAATTTTACTACTACTTTTTAGGACCGTTTATTGAATTAGTATTTGTCTACGCTTCTGCTTTTGCTTCCATTACTTACTTCTACCTTTGCTTCTTGTTTTAGGACTGTATATTGATTTTGTATTATTTGAGGTAGTATTATATTATTGCTTCTGCTTAGACCTTGTGTACTTTTCCTACCAGTGTTGTTTTTAATTATTATTATTATTATTATTATTATTATTATTATTATTATTATTATTATTATTATTATTATTATTATTATTATTATTATTATTATTATTATTATTATTATTATTATTATTATTATTATTATTATTATTATTATTATTATTACTATTATTATTTTGTTGTAGTCTTTTTGGCGTTTCTATATTGTTATTTCGTTTCCTTTTATCGAACACGTTTCATAGGGTAAGATAGACACTAGACGTTCTCATGGTTACTTGAGGTCATGTCCTTCTAGCTCATGGGCGGGTAGGATTATAGGGCCTAGAAGCGACAATAGGTTAGCGAGGCCGGGTAGGATTAGAGTGGGTAGTTGGAATATGGGAACTTTGACCGACAAATGGTATGAACTAGTAGAGAATTTACGTAAAAAGTGGACATTTTGTGTGTCCAAGAGACTAGATGGAAGGGCCGAGGAGCGGCTAAGATCAAGGACTACAAGTTGTGGTTCTAGGGATCGAGAATAGCTAGAAACGGTGTTGGAATCATTATAGGCGCACCCTTTAACGAGAATGTCGTGGATGTAGGTAGGCGGAGCGATAGGATTATGTCGGTTAGGTTAGTTATCCAGGAGGTGACCTATACGGTCATTAGCGCTTTTGGGAATTGCTAGATGAGGTTGTAAGGATGTGCCCTCCGGATCATCGATTAATTATTGGTGGAGATCTTAATGGTCATATTGGAATGGATGTTGAGGGATATGCGGGAGTCCATGGGGGATTTGGGTACGGAGTAAGAAATGAGGAAGGGCGCTCTATTCTCGAATTTGCTGTAGCTCATGATTTAGTTGTGCCGAATTCGTTCTTTAGGAAGACTGTTGCGCAGTTAGCAACTTTCCATAGCGGGGGTCATAGTACCTAGATTGACTATTTGTTAATTAACAGAGGAGATCTTAGGACTTCTGGAGACTGTAAGGTCCTGACTGACTTGACTTGCTCCTCCCAACACAGATTGTTGGTCATGGATTTGGTTCTCTAGAGACGGGCCACCAAGAGTGTGAGGCCCGTCCAACCTAAAATCCTGTGGAGGAAGTTGAACGGAGAGAAGGCATACACTTTTAAAACTTCGGTGGTAGAAAAAGTTGATCCAGAAGTTGAAATGGTATCCTATGATGACGCAGATCAGATGTGGAATCGTATGGCATCCACCATTAGAGAGGTAGCCAAGGAAGCTTTAGGTGTGTCAGTAGGAATTTTGAAAGGACACAAGTCTGATAGAGAATCATGGTGGCTTAGCGACGAGGTTCAAATCAAAGTCACGCTTAAGCTATTAAGGTTTAGGGAGCTCACCACTTGTCGGGAGGGGACCCCGGCTGATATAACTAGGGACGAAGAGAGATATAAAGAGGCCAAAAGAGAAGCTAAGAAGGCTGTAGCCCGTGCAAAGGATAAGGCATACGAAGATTTGTATAGGAAACTAAACACCAAAGAGGGAGCAAATTATATTTATAGGATAGCCAAAGCTAGGGAGCGAAGGCGTAGGGATATAGATAACATCAAGTTTATCAAAGATGAAGCTGGTCAAACCTTAGTAAAGGAAGACGAAATTAGGAAAAGATGGGACGGGTATTTCTCATCTCTTTTCATTGAGGGAAGACCCGGGTGTTCCGGAGATCTGCAAGACTCTGATATAGAACAATTCCAGAACAACATGGATTGTGGGAGGATCAATAAAGAGGAAGTACGAGCGGCATTACGAGAGATGGGGAGAAATAAATCTGTAGGACCGGACCAGATCCCCATTGAGGCGTGGCGGTGCCTTGGCGTAGGTGGTTGACTTGTCTTTTCAATATGACATTTTGAAGCGCTAAAATGCCTATAGAATGGAGACTAAGCGAGACTATCCCCATCTATAAGAACAAGGGGGATGCCCAAATCTGCGGTAATTATAGAGGCATAAAACTACTTAGTCATACTATGAAGCTTTGGGAGAGAGTGATTGAGACTAGACTTCGACGCATAACAAAGATTTCGGAGAACCAATTTGGTTTCATGCCAGGGCGCTGTAACATCCCGCCTTTTTCCGTTTACTTTCCGTTTAACTATTTTATAGTCTGTTAAATATTTATAACATCTCCCGTTGATACGCGTTTCTAAATTATCTCGTTTAGGTATTTCATGCACCCACAACCGAACTCGAGGGACTAGTTTTGCCAATTGATCAAAGATGTGACTAGATGGACTAGTCAACACCCACCTCCTTTCATTATCCATTTTCTTTTCCATTTTCTTTAATACTTTCAACATATTCTCTCAAACACCAATTCAAAGATTCATCATCCATTTCCAATCTAACAATCAAACATCAAAACAAATTACATATTTGGAATCCTTGCATCTTCCTCTTCGATTCCATACCGATTTCATCAAGTTTGGGTAACTTTCTAAAATCACTAGATTTTGTGTTCTTGATGATTTTTACTTATAAAAGTGTTAATAAGTGTCTATGGCTCAAGTCTAACATGAATATGTGATGTTCGATCTCGTTATTTTAAGCAACTAGCATGAACTTGAATTTTGGTGTATTTGATTGGTGATTTTAGTTGCTTGAACGTTGTTAAATGTTATAAGTGCATGTTTTAATTGTGTTACTAGTATCACTAGCCTCAATTTGATGTGTAGGATGCTTTAGAAAACTTCATAAACTTGATTATTGATTTTGGTGATGTTGGTTAGGGTTTGATAGACCTAAATATGAACATTTGATGTATTGAATGCCATAAATTGTTGTTGGTAAGTGGTTAGTTGAATTATATGCTTGATTACCTATGAAGCGGCGTATCATATGTGTGCATTTAATTCCCGAATCATAAATGTGCATTTATGAACTTGGAAGTATTTATGATGAACATTAAATGAGCATTCAACTTGAATTTTGATTTTTGTAAATGATGTTTTTAATTGATGAAAGGTGTTTAGTTACATTCCTCGTTAAATTACCTTTCCAACGATGTATGATAGAATTGTGCTTAATTGAAGTTTGAATTTAGACTTGAACAATTGAAACTGACCGGGAACCAGTTCACGTTGATTGCCGCGGCGCGGCAATCCTTGGTCGCGGCGCGACATAAGCCGCATTCAGGGACTGACCTACATGGTCAAATTTTAAAAAATGTTTGCTATGCTACGCACCTCCGATTCACATGTAACTTGTTCTAACATGCTTATATATGATTAAAAACCTCAGAAAAATAGTTCGGGACCCGACCCGAACGTGTTGACTTTTTCGTTAACTTTGACTTGACCAAAGTTGATTTTTGTCCAAAACTTAACCAAATACTTATGCAACCATTCTAACATGTTTTTATACTTGTACCTTGCATGAAACTTGACAATTTGATTCACATGCTATAATAATCGAGTCGAAACGAGCCATATGACTAATTGAACACTTTAACCAATCGTGTTTACCGTTATTGATACGACCTACTTGTTTAGGTCAAGACTAGCATTCGTCCTTACACACGTTTACTTGTGAAGTACTTTTATACGCTTGCACTCAAGGTGAGATCATAGTCCCACTTTTACACTTTTGAACTTACATTTGGGATGAGAAAACATAAACGTTTCTTTTTACTAAGTGAACACAAGTACAGGAAAACAAACGTTCTACATACAAGTTTGAACAAAAATCCTCAATTCGATTATCATTAGTTACACTTGCCGGGTGTAAGCGAGAACTTATGTTATATGGCCATATGGGTTTGACAAATCCTCATTCGGACGGTTCGCTACCGTTATTCGGATAAAATATATTTTTGAGAAACAGTGTATGTTCTAACACTATTGTGATGGGGTTCTATGGATGGAAAGTTAAGCCTTAATAATTGGGTGCTCGTGATAAAAATTTTAGAATGGTTTACTATTATTTCAATGATATAAATCTTGTAGTTCATTTGTACTTACTTACTTAAACCTATGATTTCACCAACGTTTTCGTTGAAAGATTTCTATGTTTTTCTCAGGTCCTTGAACATTTTGTGATACATACTTCCGCTCATTACTTTTGATACTTGCTTGGATGTCGAGTATACATGCATACGTGGAGCGTCTTTTGAGTTAACTTAATTTGTGTCGCATAGGTTTCAATTGTACTTATAACATTGTAACATGTTTGGTCGTCGAACCTACTTTGTAAACCTTAAAACATCTTTATAATTAAAATGAATGCGACATATTTTGGTCAAACATTGTTTTAAATACTTATGACCACGTGACGGGACCTAAGTAGACGGCGCCGTCAATGTCAATTTTGTCGGGTCACTACAGATGGTATCGGAGCGTTGGTTGTAGGGATTTAGAGTTCATTGGTGTCAACCCCGAGTCGTAGGGTACATTAGTGAGTCTAGACTACAACCGGCATATAGACTTGAAGTAGGAATTACTTGACTACTTGTGCATTTATACTCTTAATCTCACGTTGTTTAATTTGATTGACACGCCACCTTGACTTCGTGAAATAATGTCGAATGCACATATGAATTAGGGTAATATAATTTCTGGGATTATATTACGGTGACTCATATGAACGTTCTGACATTATGACATAAAGAATTTAAGGCGAGTCAAGGAAAATTTTCTCTTTATCCTCATTCCATATCACGGTTAGTATTATTGAAAATACTAATCAACGATATTCTTGTGTTTTGAAGGAACAATGCCTCCTCGCCGTGTACCTGATAATGCTAAAAACGAACATATATTTCATAGCATTATCCCTCAAGAAAGACAAACTTTTAGTTGCAATTGTTCTATTTACAAGTGATATTCGTTTAAATAATAAAAGGTGAAGACAAAAGACATATGCGACGAATTGAAGACGCAAAAGACCAAAAAGCTTAAAAGTACAAAATACAATCAAAGAGGTTCCAATTATTGATAAGAAACGTCTCAAAATTACAAGAGTACAAGATGCGAAACTCAAAGTACAAGATATTAAATTATACGCAAGGACGTTCAAAAATCCGGAACCGGGACCAAAGTCAACTCTCAACGCTCGACACAACGGACTAAAAATTACAAGTCAACTATGCCTATAAATATAATATAATATATATATAATTATAATAAAATTATATATATATTATATATTATAAAAATCCGGCGGCTATACTGTTGCAAAGCTGAATGACAGTTTGAACCGACGGCCATGCGATCGCATGGCCTGGAGGAAGAAATCCCATGTGATCGCATGGCAAGCTGAGACAGGCCTCACCTATAAATCTCGCATGTTTTGGACGTAAAAAACACACCTTTTTCTAATTTCTTTCTCTTATCTAATGTACCAAGTATCACTCCAATTAGTAATCTCAATTTGTAATTTTAATTTTAAGTTAGTGATAATAATAAGGTTGGGTTAGTCGAATGTTTTAAGGTCTTGTAAGTCGAAACTCTGTTCGTGTAACGCTACGCTATTAATACCCACTGTAAGTTATGTTTATGTTATTTTCATTAATGTCTCGTAGCTAAGTTATTATTATGCTTATTTAAAACGAAGTAATCATGATGTTGGGCTAAAATACTAAAACTGGGTAATTGGGCATTGTACCATAATTGGGGTTTGGACAAAAGAACGACACTTGTGGAAATTAGACTATGGGCTATTAATGGGCTTTATATTTGTTTAACTAAATGATAGTTTGTTTATTTAATATGAAGATTTACAATTGGACGTACCTATAAATAACCATATACACTCGATCGGACACGATGGGCGGGATATTTATATGTACGAATAATCGTTCATTTAACCGGACACGGGAATGGATTAATAGTTAATATATTTATTAAAACAGGGGTGAAATTATGTACAAGGACACTTGGCGTAATTGTTAACAAAATATTAAAACCTTGGGTTACACGCAGTCGATATTAAAACCTTGGGTTACCTTGGCGTAATTGTTATTAAACAAAGTATTAAGACCTTGTTACAGTTTAAGTCCCCAATTAGTTGGAATATTTGACTTCGGATATAAGGATAATTTGACGAGGACACTCGCACTTTATATTTATGACTGATGTACTGTTATGGACAAAAACCAGACGGACATATTAAATAATCCAGGACAAAGAACAATTAACCCATGGGAATAAACTAAAATCAACACGTCAAACATCATGATTACGAAAGTTTAAATAAGCATAATTCCTTTATTTTCATATTTAATTGCACTTCTAATTATCGCACTTTTATTTATTGTCTTGTATTTAATTGCACTTTTAATTATCGTACTTTTTAATTATCGCACTTTTATTTATCGCAATTTTATTTTCGTTATTTATTTTACGCTTTAAATTAAGTCTTTTATTTATTTAATATTTTACATTAGGTTTTAACTGCGACTAAAGTTTTAAAATCGACAAACCGGTCATTAAACGGTAAAAACCCTCTTTTTATATTAATAATATTACTTATATATATATTTGTATTTTTATAAGATTAAAACTAATATAACGTTAAGCTTGTTTAAAAGATTCCCTGTGGAACGAACCGGACTTACTAAAAACTACACTACTGTACGATTAGGTACACTGCCTATAAGTGTTGTAGCAAGGTTTAGGTATATCCATTCTATAAATAAATAAATATCTTGTGTAAAATTGTATCGTATTTAATAGTATTTCGTAGTAAAATTAATACTATTTCCTAGTACACCTCGCACACATCAGTACCACATCATGAAACACCCGAACAAGCTCTACAACGAATGATAGCCACCGCCGTGGATGCGGCCATGGCCGGACACTCATCCAACAACAACAACAATAACAACAACCACAACAACAACAACAACAATGGAGCAGGTAACTCAAACGAGGGATGCTCCTATAAAGATTTCATGGGGTGCAAACCTCACACCTTCGATGGAACCGGGGGACCGGTTGTGCTCACCCGATGGTTTGCTCAAACGGAAGCCGTCTTTAGCATAAGCGGTTGTCGGGACCAAGACAAGGTCAAGTACTCCACTCACACTTTCGCCGGTTTCGCTCTCACTTGGTGGAACACCTATGTACAATCGGTGGGTACCGATGAAGCCCACGCCCTCTCTTGGGCCGATTTAAGGGAAAAGATGATCATCGAATATTTCCCTCGTGAAGAAACCCGAAAGCTCGAACAAGAGCTAAGAACTTTAAAAGCGGTCGAAAACGATCTCAAGGCTTATAATCAACGATTTTCCGAATTAGCCTTGATGTGCCAAACCTTGTGAACCCCGAGTCTTCAAGGGTTGAACTTTACATGGATGGTCTTCCAAAGAGAATCAAACACGGAGTAATGTCATCCAAACCCACTAATCTTCAAGAAGCTTTGAACATGGCCCCCAAATTGATAGAAACGATGGATAAAATTGTAGTGCTGGCACCTAAAGCCGAGGATAAGTTGGGTAACAACAAAAGAAAATGGGAAGCCCCCCAATCAAGCAACAATAACTTTTCCAAAAAGCCTTTCACCAACGACGGCAAGAAGGGTTATGCCGGAAACCTACCTCTTTGCAACAAATGTAACAAGCATCACTTTGGTGAATGTGGCAAGCTAATTTTCCATCGGTGCCAAGGAATTGGTCATAAGGCCAACGAATGTAAAAGTGCCACCCCCGTCGCTCGAAAGGGGCCCAATGCACCAAGGACGGTCACTTGTTACGAATGTGGACAAATGGGTCATTATAGAAATGCATGCCCAAAGAAGAAAGATAACCCCAATATGCGCGGCCGAGCTTTCAACATTAACACTGAGGAAGCCTGAGATGATAATGAACTAGTCACGGGTACGTTTCTTCTCAACAATTCTTATATTTCTTGTTTATTCGATTCGGGTGCCGATAAGAGTTTTGTATCCAAGACTTTGACTCATTCTTTTAGCACTCCACCACTTCCACTAGATGCCACTTATACCATTGAAGTGGCCAACGGGAAACTATTGAGTGCCAACACATATTACCGGGGGTGTACGTTAAACTTATTGGGTAAGGAATTTGAAATTGACTTGATACCTATGAAACTAGGGAGCTTCGAAGTAATAATTGGTATGAATTGGTTAGCAAAAACAAAATCTCACATCCTTTGTGAACTTAACGCAATCCGAATTCCTATCAAGAATGGTGAACCTTTGATTGTTTATGGTGATAAGAGTTGCACCGGACTCAACCTCGTTTCGTGCCTTCAAGTTAGAAAACTACTCCGTAAGGGTTGTTTTGCGATCCTTGACCACGTTAAGAAAGTCGAGTCCAATGAGAAGCATATCGAAGATGTGCCAATTGTTAGTAACTTTTTCGATGTATTTCCTGATGAATTGTCGGGTCTTCCACCTCATCGACCGGTTGAATTCCAAATTGATCTTATTCCGGGAGCCGCACCCATAGTACGTGCACCGTATAGACTTTCTCCATCTGAAATGTAAGAATTGCAAAGTCAAATTCAAGAACTACTTGACCGTGGTTTTATCCAACCTAGCCATTCACCATGGGGTGCTCCGATTTTATTCGTTAAGAAGAAAAATGGATCCCTATGAATGTGTATCGACTATCGTAAAC